>NC_092058.1:11728074-11948074 GCF_039877785.1 Chaetodon trifascialis | reverse complement strand
AGTAAATCAGAACCTCCCTACATGCGTCCATGTTTCAGTCAGCCTTGTTAGCAAACTGGATTTGAAATGACATACTTTGAACCATTCATTTGCAACTTGTGCTACTTACAATGGGCGAGCAGGCAGTGCATTTGTCGAATGCCAGGCTGGCAGGCAGGACGTTGTCGAACCTTGAAAGAAAGCCTCGGATCTGTAGTGGAGGAATCAACGTGTGAGGACTTGACATGAAACAGAGGAGCTAAACAGCAGAACAGCACTGAAATTTGTATCATTTATAAACATCACAAATCTAAATCATCACAAATCAACACAACAAAGGTCTCCAAACATAAAGAGACACAAGTTGATGAAGACAAGATAACTCAGGAGAAAAACAAGCAGTGTAAGAGTTTATTGAATGTCAAACAAGTGCGATGGTGAGGGAAGTGCTCTTGACACATTTCGCCCTTGCAAGCAAATGTAAAACAGGAGTGAAATAGTAAACATTTAACGTGGGGCTTGAAAATTTGGAAGCGGTCGCTGTTTTCTACATTTTAAAGCATGCTGAGAGCGCCCTCTGGTGCCACAGAGGAGACACACGTTTTCAGTGAAACATTTTTAGCACATCGCTCGCTGCTGAAAGCTGTCACTTTTATTTATGGCTGCTGCAATTATGGCTAATTACCTTGATTACTGTCTAAAGATTCCCTTACACACACACACGCACACACAAAACTCTTCATCGGCACATGTTGAAACATCATTCATCACCAATATATTCCTTTCATCGCTTCCCACCTCCGCTCGTGTACCCACATCCTCCTGTTTTTAAATAAAAGCTCGACCCATTATGTTCTCTGGTGACGCATGTAGACCAGAGCGTGAAATGACTTCCTCGCTCTAATTATCTGGCGGTGAAACCGTTAAATATATCAAACATTTGTGTCCAATTACTGCATGATGCTCTGATACTTGCAAACTCCATGACATCTTCATGCAGCCCAGTTTGAATAACTCTTTATGGGGCCAGATTTTCACTAGTCCAGGCTCTGTGGGAACCGAAGGCCACTGGGTTTAGATGTACTGTACATCTCACACTGTGTGACTGATGATCAGGTATAATGTGGCGCAGCGCTTTCTCTCGCATAACATTTCAATTTCACCAAACTGCACAACAGCCTCAGCCGGCGGCTCTTTTCATTCATTCCTTCTCGTCTATTGTATCTTCCCGCCTCTGTGCCGATGATTTCGAAAATGGCATTTTCAAGGACACACAAAGAGTGGGATAAAAACGGGATGGAGAGATTGAAAGATAGACTGCAGTAACAAGAAGTACAGATATAACACCAATGCGAGCGAAAGTGTCCAGTGCATGGATTAACAAATGAAGGGGTGAGTGGATGAGTCAGTCAGACCAAAGGGTGAGCGTGGGCAAGTGTGACGGACTTGAACAGACTAGCAGCCCTACATAAATCAGCCTTTATAGTGAGCATAAAAGAGTGCAGGTATATACATGTATGCATGTGCTATTATATAAAAATAATAATTTGTAAATAACTAACAAGCAGTGCTTGTCAGACTAGTGACATTTACAGAGATATGAATGAGTTTCTTCTTTATGGAGTCCTGATTTTAAGAGCAACTGACTGCTGTCTTTGTTTATGTACTGATCTTCAGCACTGGAATAGAGACCTATTATTGTCACAGTCAAGGTATATTGTGTAAGTGCCTGTTTGGCAGCACCTGGACGTTTGTCTGACGTCATTCTGGATCATATTCTCATACATGTTCACAGTCTATCTCAAACTTTGTCATCCTGATTTTCAATAGCGTAATTTTGCTATTTTGGTCTGTTCTCTACTCACATCTGTTGCATGTCACATTGCAGTGTGATTAGTGATATTGGGCTTATAAATACAATTGAATTGATTTGTGCTAGGGACTAGTATGTTCCTTAATCAGCTATTATTTTTAACCCACAAAAGACGGTCAGGGAAAACACAGCTTATTGAGTTTTCTGGATGCAGTTTGAAAAAACCGAAACAGATTTCAGGGTCAAAAGCTGAAGGGGGTGACAATCATATATTGACAAAAGAAAACGGGCTACAACACCCAAAAATGTTGAGTCCTTTACTGGCATTTACTTTTACAGGCACTTGCAAATAAAGAAGATGTCATGTAGTTTCAGTGAACCACCACAAGTTGTCACTGTGGCACCACAGAAACGATGGCCCCCAGCTTCAACCGAATCAACTGCAGTGTGTTGTATTAGCAGTGGACTGCTGTAGGAACAGGCCCGTCAGGCATAATATATACAAAAACTGGACACACACATACACACACATGCAAGTACTTGTACCCTCATGCATATTAATTACTGCGTTACTCTCTCTCAAGCCATCATCATCTTATTCCCTCGCCTTCACTCTCGCTTTGCAGGAACACACACACACACACACACACACACACACACACACACACACACACACACACACACACACACACACACACACACACACACACACACACACACACACACACACACACAGACGCAGGACGACGCATTTGCATGCCATTTTTCTTTGGATTATTTGGTTGAAATGCCAAGAGCTGCAGAGGTGTCAAGGAAATGGCAAAAATTCAGATTCTCAGGGTGATGAATACTGATGATGATGATGATGATGATGCAAATGGAGGTGGTGAAACACTTGAGTGTGTGAGAAAGCAGAAGGACGCTGCTGGCAAGCCACAGATTGTCTTGTCTTCTACTATTTGGTGACCCTCCAGTCCAGAGGACATGATTATCATTTCAATTATGCTGGTTATGCTTTGAAAAGCTTTTGTGTACAGCAAAGCATTGTTGGAAAAATATTCAATTATTATTAAGTTTTTTCCTTGGTACCATCAATAGGGTTTCCCTTCAGGTCTTCGTCAACGGAGAACAATATTTTGATGATTTTCATGATTGTTTCCTTTGTGTTTTTGCTGCATCTCTGACCTCGTACTAATATTCACATTTGTGTTTTGACCTTTTTTCTTCAATCAAATCAGCTTATAGTTCAGTGAAAGAAGTGCACAGTTAGGAATGTACAAGGTTAGAAATGCATCTTCATCCAGGAGGCGGCACACACAGCAGCCACTCCTCACAACTGCCTGTGACCTACATCACTCCAACAAACCATTCACAAACACAGACAAAAAAAAAACCACACAAAAATGGCGACACAAAGGCACACATCCAGACAAGCACACACACGCACACTTTCTTCTCCACAGTTATTTGGGAAGTGAACTAGCCAGCTCACTGATTATGACGATGTATTACGTTTATGTATTGAACTCTGAGTTTTCGTCACTACAGACTCGAGTGACCCGTTCATTCGATTCTGCTCTGAACTCGACCTCCACCTACGACACTGAATTTATTTTGGTCCCCATAACAGCAGTTGCGAGTCAGATCTCATTATGGCCCATTGTGGTGAGCCACCGGGCTTTGTTCTCATCTCGTTTCTAATTTTGAGCATCCTCGTACATGGAGAGCAGAATAAGAATCATTCCAATAGATAATACACAAAGACGTGCATATCTGCAGCCAAAGCAAAGCGAAGGCTTCTCTTAATTATGATGGCTTTACGATATGTGGACTCTTAATTAAGAATCTTGTGTCATTTCCATGTCTGATCTTCCACTTTAAACAGATCAACTGACCATTGAAATGACCAAAATAGAAACTCCTGGGCACTGCAGTGTAATATAAAACAACAGCTTTGGCTTCAAAGGCGTAGTCGGGGGATGGATATCGGCTTTGGGCAGATTTGACACATCAGATTTCTCAGTATGAACTGACTGTAGTACGAACACAGTCAAAGCATGTTAGAGTTCATCATAATAGGACTTTTAACAACTCCCTTTGTTGGACAGCCTAAGCTTCACCACGGTACTGACTTTGTATTAAGATGTTTTAATTTGCCCTCTGAACCGGTGCTTAACATGCATGACGGCCAATCAGCATGAGGCTTTGGTGTGACAGTGGTTTGCGTTGTCACACACTGATGGCAATAAACATCTTAAGTGGGTCCTAAGGTATTTATAGCAGAGCTGTTACACTGCACAGGAACTACATTAGACTGGTGCATTTTTCTGAGTGATAATAAAGACGCTGCAGAACGTAACAGACATGAGAGAGACGCTGATCCGTGCAATCATCTTTCATCTAGACTTGACAACCTTATCAAAATGTATGGTTCAAATTGCTGAAACAAGATGTATAATCGAGGCCAGAATGTCACACTGTAGCCTCCTTCAGGCTGAATACTTTGTGGGCATGTAACATGCACTTTGTCACCACTTGTTACCCTGTATAAGTTACTGACTGCTTCACAGTCTCTACACGCTCACCTCAGGGACGCTCACCTTGTAGGTTTCATAGAATTTACCTGTTTTCTTGTATTCCATGAAATTAGGAGCTACTGAATGCTCTTGCTTTGTGCATTCATTTGCCTAGCGTGCATTTTGCATCTTAAGTTTGTTTATAATGACTTTCACAGTGCAATTTATTGTAGCTGTTTGTAGTTACTCCATATGGCCACTGTCATATTTTTGTTTATTAAGGACTTTGAGGACTGTTCATGAAATGAGTAAATAGAACACGTTAAAGACTCACTTTATTAGGTACACCTGTAAAAATCAAATGCAATCCAACAGCCTGCCCATAACTGGATCGTTAATTAATTGGATGATAATAAAGACAATAATTTTCAGTTTTACTTGGGTGGGGTGCAGCAAGTGGAGGGGGATGTGCGAACAGCAATTGAGTGTCCTTGATGTAAAACCCAGATTCCAGAAAAGATTGGACGCTGTGTTTAACATGAATAAAACAGAATGCGATCATTTGCTAATCCTTTTTGACATGTACTCAGTTGCAAACAGTACAAATACAAAATATCTTATGTTTTATGTCATCAACATCAATTGATTTTTGTTTCAAACAAGTTGGGACACGAGCAACAAATGTTCCAAAAACACCTGTTTGGATCATTCCACAGGTAAACAGGTTCATTGGTAACAGGTGATAGCATCATGATTGGGTATGAAAGGGGCATCCTGGAAAGGCTCAGTCATTCACAAGCGAGGATGGAGAGAGGTTCACCACTTTGTGAACACATGATTGTATAAAGGATATTACTACATGGCTTTTACACAGCGTCCCACCTTTTTTAGAATCAGGGTTGTCAAACATGTTGATGCATGTGAGTGAATTTGAATATGTGTGTGTGTGTCTGACCTGATGTGGCACTAGACCCAAAGAGGTGGGAGGTTCATTCATTCTGTCATCGCTGCTGCTGGCGACCGCATAGCCTCTGAGGATGGAGAAAGAAAGGGAGGAGATTAGAGACTTGACACTTTTTAGTCTATACTGAGAACTAAGAGGTCTCATTTACTTGAACATTTAAAAGTTTAAGATTTTCCATGAAGTTCGAGAGCGCCTGCTTACCAGTAAATCTAGCAAGGTTTAAAAGATGTGACTCCCTATGGATAACGATAACGGAGATATCAAGTCTCACACTGAGCTCAGAGTGGTTCTGCAAAGTAAGAAATGTCAGTCAAACTGCCGCAACACTAATCCCTACATGATAATTTTCTAAGGCCCATGGTCGCTCATATAAATGTTAGTGTGAGGGCCTTAAAAGGGATAGAGGATAGTGATGGAGGGAATATACACAGCTATGAAGTGAAAAACAAGGACACACAGAGGGCAGATGCAAGAGAAGGGGATCTTGTTGTAAAGGAAGCAGTTACACAACCATAGAGGTACAGAGAGGACATGAAAACGCTATTTCTCTTCTTTGCTTTCTAAGCTTTTTATCCAGGGAAGGCAGAGCAGTTCTGTAACGGCTTATAACATCTCAAAACGCTCCAAGAGAAAATGGCCGTCTTATCTGGCCCGGCAAGCGGCCACTAGTATGACTCACCAAAACAGGCACACACAATTATGTCTACACAGAGACACACCGTGCACATGAACACACACTTAATAGGGATGACAACATCCCCATCAGTGTTTTCAAGTGAAAAAAACACTTGTAAGAATTGAAAATATGGAGCTCGCTCAGATTGCCATGTGAACTTGAGAGCCGACTGAATCGCACTGTTGGAGCTTTTAAATGTGAGAGAAGGATTATAAACGGCAACAAAGCTTCTACAGTGAACACAAGTTTTTGGCATAAATAAATTTGAGGAGCTGTGCTACATCCAAATTAAGGATACTACCTGCAGTGCAGTAAGACCTCAGCTGCAGTGCAGCTACATCAAAGTAAAAGTAAGCCACCAAAGCTTACTTAAAGTAAGTAACCTCAAAGACACCAGCATAAAGCTGTGATGAGAGGGCGCCATGGAGATGCTGGTGTTGGGGCTGATGGTGGGTGGTGTGTGTATGAATGTAGACTGATCTTTTATTCGATTCTGATTTTAATGTGCAATCAGTTGGAAAGAAAATGAAGAAAAAGGCGTGACATCTGACAGATGTCGGATAACCATCACATATCAAATGGTGAAACTGAGAAATTTCATTGACTGCCAGCAACACATTTCAAAAAATGTGACAGTGGCAGCAAAAGACTTGAAAAGTTGTGAAATGCTAAAAGAAAACAGCTGGTGGAACATCTCACAATGAATTAAGTTAACTGGCAACAGGTTAGTCACATGACTGGATATAAAAAGAGCCTCCCGGAGAGGGGGAGTCTTTCTGATTTCACTGTATGCAGTACACAATGTCATTAAAAGATTCAGAGAATCTGAAGAAATTTCTGTAAACAAGAGACAAGGCCAAAAAGCAATACTGGCTGGCCGTGATCATCGCGCCCTTACACAGCACTGCAATGAAAACAGACACGATCCTGTGGTGGACATCACAGCACGGGCTCAGGAACGCTTCCAAAAACCATAACAGTTCATCGCCGCAAAGAGGAAACCGTATATAAACCAGATCCAGAAGCGCTGCCGCCCTCCCTGGTCCAGAGCTCATTTAAGATGGACTGAGGCAAAGTGGAAATCTGTGCAGTGGTCTGACGAGAAATTCCCTTTGGAGATCATGGACGATGTGTCCTCCTGCTGAAGAGGAGAGGGACCGTCCCGCTTGTTATCAGGGCACAGTTCAAAAGCCAGCATCCATAATGGCATGGGGGTTCATTAGTGCACATGGCTAACCTGCACATTCGTGAAGGAACCATTTATGCTGAACAGGTTTTGCAGCAACATATGCTGCCAAGCAGACGATGTCTTTTTCAGGGATGGCCTTGCTTTTTTCAACAAGACAAAGCCAAACCACATTCTGCACGTATTCCAACAGTGGTGAAAGGGTCCAGCTGCTGCAGTCCAGACATGTCGTCCACTGAAAATGCTTGCCGCATTATGAAACGCAAAAAGAACAACAAAGAGGACCCCGAGCTGTTGAGCAGCTGAAATCGTACATCAAGAATGGGAAAATATTTCACTTTCACAATGAAAGCAATCGGTCTCCTCAGCTCCCCAATGCTTACAGAGTGTTGTTAAAAGAAGAGGTGATGCAGCAGAGTGGTAAACACGAGCCCATCCCGAGTTTATCGAAATGCGTTGCTGGTATCAAATTCTAAATGAGTTTCAACATGTGATACGTTGTCTTTGTGTTATTTTCCATTAAATATGAGGTTTTAGTGTTTTGCAAATCATCACATTCTGTTTTTACTTACATTTTATACAGTGCTCCAACTTTTTTGGGACATGGGGTTGTACTGATTGCGATAATAATTACGCCACATCACTTTCTTAAGTCCACCGTATCCACTCACCCTTCACTGTGCTGCAGAATGGACACCATCATCTCAACAGCCAGAGCTCCAGCAATCATGGCCAGGCCCGGTCTGCTGACTGTGCACTGCTGATCCAGAGTCCGATCCCTGGTTGACTGTTTACAAAAAAAAAATAAAAAATGTAAAATGAAGCAAACAACTGGCAGTATAGAGTGAGCACAACGATGACATCTCCTCATCTGAGGAGATGAGGAATTTGGGCAATCACTGTTCTATCAAGAAGGCAGAAAATATTTCCATTTTACCTTGAACTGGTTATGTTGATCCAAAGTGGCTTAGGTTGAGTTAGCTAGCTAAATGTCTAAATGTCTTGATTGTAGACTGTTTGCAACACGATTAGTATTCAGTTAAGTGGCCTTTTAATCATGCCATACCATTATCAAAAATTTGACCATCAACGTGTGTACCAAACAGCGCAGTGCTTCATCTAATACTCGTCTGGATGACGCACTCCGGATCAACAGACCCACAGATGGAAATATTTTACTGAAATGTAAGCAATTATAGTAAATTAAAAAAACATAAAAAGCTGTGCAAAAACTATGTTACAGCTGTATTTCACATTCTCGGCATGTTAAAACAGCTGATCACAGGCGCTGCAGACGACATGTTTCGACATGTTTGACAACCTGTTGTATCATTTTGCTTCAACACACAGATGATGCACAGAGGAGACGCACTTGTAGCCTCATTACATTATTTACAACTTTCTGTTTGTTCACTCAGCAAATTCAATTCCATACTTAACATTTTGAATAGAGTGAGCGCAGGCTGAGCCTCTAATTCAAATGTTAATATTACTACAATCTGTGACATCCTGGTGCCATATGGCATTTATAGGAGAAGCCAGAGCTGTGGCCTTCAATAGCTGAAGAACTGCTTACATAAATTACTCATATCAAAAGGTCATGAGGGAGAAAAGAGCAGGAGAAGGAAAGAGAGTCAGGGGTAAAAAAAAAAGAAAAAAAAAAAAGGTGCAGACAGAATGTGGCTGGCGAGAAAAAGGTGATTCTCACAAGCAGAGAGGTTGTCACGTGTCAGGTAACCCCACTTCAAAAAATATCACATATATATCAGTGCTCATGAGAAAAATCCTAACTTTATTCCTCGACACTTTAATAAATATAATAAGCACAGAAATCATGCCATTTAAAACCTGCATCAATATTTTGTCGATCAGCTTAGCGTGTTAGCACATGGCTACATTCATTTGGAGTTGTGTTTCTGGCCAATTGTCCAACATTCGCTCTCCGTTAGAGCTCTGTTTTGGTCTCACTATGTTCAGCCAGTTAGCCAGTTGCTAACTGTGTCTGTGAACCATGTGGTGCTGGACAGCTGGTGAACAGTGAAATTATCATTTGCTGAAAACAGCTGCACACTGTGACTGCAAACAGTGCTGCTGAGAGAGACATTTGCAGGCTGAAAGGCCAAAACAGTGACCCAAAAAAAGGCTCCACAGAGGTGAGGTGAACCACAGCGTTGGGCTTAAAGCCTCTGTAGGGTCACACCTTCCACATATTAGTCATTTGACCAATGATTAAAATAGAAAGTTGCGTTTATGCCAATTTGTTTTAGCTTTTTGCACGTGCTTGTTCTTGGTGCATTACATGAGTTCATGAGTTGAGTGTATGCTTGTTATGTGTGTGTGTGTGTTTCCTCACATCTCCTGGTGCAACAACATCATTGCAGAAGTAGCAGCCCAGCTTGTGTCCTGGGATGTTGGAGAACAGAGAGGATCCCGGGACAGAGGGTGCAGAGCCGGCCGGCGTGGAGGACGAGGAGGAAGCCGAAGAACAGGAAGAAGAAGAGTCTGGGCCTGCAGAAGCACTCTGACTGATGGGGGGTTTTTTCAGGCCATGGCGCATCACGACGAATGTGTCAAAGCCCAGAGCAGCATTCACCACAAGCTGCAAAGTGAAAGACAACAATTATGGGGACTCATGGTAATAAAAGGTTTTTACAAAGCACAGCACATTTCAACCAAATCCAATTAACTAAATGGCTTGTTTTACACAATGTGTTGAATCATTTCAAAAAGCAATGACACAAAACATTAATAGGCACTTTACAATGCTGAAAGCATCTAGACTTTCAGAGAAGCAATGGAAATAAATTGTGAAGCCAATTTGCGGTGAAGTCTGAAGCAGCCCCACAGCACAAATGGCCAAACAACCTCTCAGCCAAGCCGGTCATGAAGAAAACCTAATTAGCAGCCCAAGAAACACTGCTGCTAATACGCCAACATAGGAGTTGCATCAGTGCAACCACTGGAGGCCTTAAAAGTTCCTGACAGAGTGTTCAATTATCTAACGTTGCCTGGCAACAAATATAATTCCGACCGCTAAGAGAGAAAAGAGAAAGAAAATTTGACAGAAACAGAAAATGTTATCGAGCAATTTCAATTTCCTGGAAGAGAAGACGAACAGCCCTAACTTCAAAGTAAGTAAAACAGGACCGATGTTTCAAAGTGATAAATGTCTCCTGCAATCGTGCTGATCAACTGGATCCTCACGCTTTGACTACACTGAACACATAATGCATGCAGACCTGATTGCTGTGGGACGTATCTGCAGCACGTGCGATGAAGCACTGTGAGTCAGACACAGTCAGACAGTGAGCTTTTGTTTTGGGGTTGTGTCTTCAGATTTTGGCTTTTGGAGAAGAAGTACCTTGTAAAGTTCTTCTGGCTAGTAGTACAGTACAAATGTAACACGAGCCACTTAAACATCCAGTGAACATGTTGATCTGACACCATGTTTCTGGTCACCTGATCAGTGTAAATTGAATATTCAGTCTCTCTTTCCATCCATCCATCCATTTTCTATACCGCCTATCCCTTTCGGGGTTGTGGGGGGGGGCTGGAGCCTATCCCAGCTTCAACGGGTGAGAGGCGGACAGACAAACATTCACACTCACACATAGAGGCAATTTAGAGTCACCAATCAACCTAATGAGCATGTTTTTGGTCTGTGGGAGGAAGCCGGAGTACCCGGAGAGAACCCACGCATGCACGGGAAGAACATGCAAACTTCACACAGAAAGGCCCCGCCTGGGGATCGAACTTCTTGCTGTGAGGCACGCGCACTACCTGCTTGCGCCACCGTGCCGCCCGTCTCTCTTTCCCAACTCAGAAAAAACATGTGAGACTTCAGGTGCTACATGTTCGCCTAAAAGAGGCTAAAATGCTCCACAGACGTGCACGGCTGAGTGATAATTCTCTGTGTGTCCATCAACGCAAGCACATACTTTCACATTAGACATTGTCATTTGATCTGTGACCCCAATCCTGCCGATTGGTGACAGTGTGGCTGTTGTGTTCATTGCACATACTGCACTGCTCCTTCTTACCTTCCTCTTGCTGGCAGCTATCACTGTAGGCAGCCAGCGGCTCTCCCTTGTATCCATTAGTAAAAAGACCACATCATGTTCTGAAATGAGCTTCTCCAGCTGCTCAACATCCCTCTGGGCCTGGGAAAGAGTAGCCTGAGAGAAGTTCACTGGATGGCCGGGCATGGGGATGCTCATATTGTAACCCTCTGCATTCTGCAGGAGGAGAGAGACAAAGCAAAACTGAGTGCACATGAGCAGTAAAATGCAAAGTTCAGTTCACATTCAGCTGTCTTCTTTATGGAAACAGATGTTTTCCTTTTGGTTTTCATTTTGCATTGACAAATAAAATCCACATGTCACACAGACTGAAGGAGGCTGAAGTGTCAAAAAGCCTTTATTTGCCTGGCCTGTAGAGGGTGACACAGTCAAACACTTACCTGCCCTTCAGATTTAATATATAATGTACATACTGTACATAGTATTATGCCATGTATCATGCATCATACATATCTGTGCACCTTACTGTTAATCTTTTATTATTATTTGTATTTTGTGTATTTGCGCTCTATCCTACTTCTTCCTGCAACATTTTCCCTCAGGATAAATAAAGTACTGTCTTATCTTAGTACCTCTGCATCTCCACTTTCAAACTGCTGCTGCTTTACCTTTCTCGCAAATGCATCATGGGTATATGCAAGACTCACTTCATGCAACTCATAAACACGTATATTTTAAACAAAAGGCACAAAGAAATGTCCTTCAGTATGTCCGTACTTAATGTCTCATAGGGTTTTTACAGAAAAGGCTTTATTGGCTGCAGAAAATCATGAAAAAGAAAATTTTCTTTTCAGTTCATTTCAGCAAGAAGCTGACACCGCAACAAAACCTGGGCCAAATATGTCTTTTTGGTATGCTCGCTGCCAGCTGAAATACTAGTCTAGACAAACAAGTGAGAGCACAGTAGATGCAGTCACCAAACAGCCCCTCTGTGGAGTGTGTAATCACGTCACCGACACAGCTGACCTGAGGCCAGCGTGGGTTTGGCTCTCCTGTATAGGTAGAAGGGTAGAGCATGAAACCCTGAATGGTCACTTCCAATTTAAACGTGTAACACTGTGGCTATCTCCAGTGATTGCAGCTTTGTCATTGAGGCAGATGGAAATGTCAGGAGCAATTTCATAGTCAAGAGTAGACCAGAAAAGGACAAAGTCGAGAAGGCCACTTTTGCAGAATCAGTGCATTGACTTCCTTCACTCTCAAACGTTCAAGAGTAGGAGCTCTTCACCCAGTCCTGAATTTACATCTCGCTTTGACGCAAGCGTTGCTAAGCATTCGGGGGGTGATTTCAGGCTGCAGAGATGCTAATTAACATGCAATTTCAACTGTAAACAACATCAACTTGCAGCCAAAAAATATCATGTATTTTTCTGGCTTTTCTGGCCTTTCATGACAATTCAGCCACTGTTGATATCTTCGACCACCTCTGACCTGACTGTTGACAAAACGCCAGGTGAGTTTTTGTCCACAGACAAAATATGAAATCTGCTCATGATCTTTTCAACATCGTGACCTTGTATGAACCGGCTCCTCTGGTCTCTGTGCTCTCTGCTCACTGTGTTCATATTTCTTTCTGTCTTTCAAACTGGCACCTGATGCCCCTGTGTTTGTTGGAAAACAAGCAGGGAAGAGAGACAATCAGGTACACGCCCACGCTGATAAAAATAGGTAGTATGGCTGGTATGGATGCAGCACATATAGGAGGGAAACAAATAAAGTGTTTACACAGACACCGCATATTATGACACCACAGGGTCGCGCATCAGGCTTTGAGCCTCTGTTCTTTACTTTCATTCCCAAAAGAATAAGAGCGAGACTGAAAATGAGAGAGACAGACAGAGAATGACTCAGATATCAAGTTGATGACATGATAACATGACAATTATTTCTGTGTGTATGTGCACATTTAATGGGAACATCAAATGTCTTCTTGACACTACAATCTCTGCCCATTGTGTCTCATTTCAGGAGCGACCTATAACTGAGCTGTGATTGCAAGCTTTGTTGGGTCAGTAGCTTTAAAATGAGGCGTCAATCTTATGGAGGCAAATGCCATCACAGCAAACCAGTCAGACAGCGTGCGAGTCTGCTGCCTCGAAGCCCGGAGGGGAAAACATTTGATTACACAGACTGCGCTCTACTTTTCTGATACAGGACTCTGCATAAGCATTTAAAAAGTAATATCCGAAAGGTGAGAAACAATCACAGGTTCACAGGACTTCAACTTTAAACCTTTAAATTGTGGCTGACGGCACAGTTAGCCTCCTAGCATCACACCTGCAGTGGGGGAAGAACTGCTAAATATTTAGTAAATGCAGCAATACCATACCTGAAAATAGTCAACGACAGGTAAAACCTCTGCATTTACTTAAGTGAAAGTATTAGTATCCATACTCGGGTAAATGCATGATTCACATTAATGCACATTCATTTCAGTCTATGCGTTTCCAAGAGGCTTAATAAAAGATGGGTGCACTGTTTCACATCAAAACAGAGCCCTGCTGTGAGTGTTTGGCCGATGTTTCCTTCAGTAATATAGCAAATATCTCCCCCCAGAGAACCCGCTCATTAATTAGCAAAGTAATGAGACCACCAGCATTAATATGCAAGTGACTAGACTCTTCATTTTCTGCATGGATTGGCCGTCACATCTCAGACACGACCAATCAAACAGGAATATGATTAAACATCAACCAAATTCTGCTGCTCTGATGTCAGAGCGGTGACACTTTGCACAAAAGTTTCTAAGACGATTTCCAGAGAGCAAGCTATGATTTGATCGAGATATCCTATTCAAGAGCTAGAGCATTAACATTTGGCTTCGACAACTCACCACACCAGGGAAGATTTTGGTGAGTCGGTCAACAGCTGCCATCGCTTTGGACTTCCCTCCTCCAAGGCAGTCTTCAAACTCATAAAGCGGCTGCCGAACTGGGTTGGAGTAGGAGATCTTTGCATTGTCGACAAACGTGATGTGTCTGACTCCCCATCCCTGGAGAACAAAGGAGAAACATTATTCATATTTCTAAATGACATTATTTTCAAATACTTAACCACTATTACTGACGTGAACATTGTCCTTAACAGCACTCTGTGAGCAGCGTCAGTGGCGGTGAGTGGGAGGCTGGGTGTCCAGTGTGTATTTCAACATTTTTAAGTGTTCATTTTCAAATAATAGATGCATTAGTGTGCAGGTAGTACAACCTTAAGTTATTCTAGCTGTTTTCATTAATACCACACTTTATTAACATTTAGTCTCACCACATTATCAATTACATTACACCAGGGGATTTCTCATGTCTGTGCTGACTAACAGATTGACTAAACTGAAATGATGGGTGAAAAAAGAAGCACAGATGTACATTACAATGAACATTATAACTGCAGGCAGCTATACAGTGGCAGGTCTGAATGTGGTGATTCAGTTAAAGTTTTTCTATTTCTCACAATCAGACAAAACATCCAAAACACATTTACCTAATTTGTCCAGTTTCACCCTATTCCAGGTTAGGCATGTTACGTGATTAAAGCTGCTGTAAATATGAGGCCAATTAAAACACATCAAAAGCTGAAAGTCTAATTAATTTCTGAAAAAGAAAAGAAATAATTGACTTCCTAACTAGCAGGTTGTAATGTGTGAAAAACCCTTCGGATCTGGTCACTGAACATTGGCATAAATTGCATTATTATTATTCTAATATCTATTGAGTATAAAAAGCAAATTTCAAGGTATGCTTTTGTGTCTAGGTCAGCCAGTGAAAGCTGGGCAGAGAGGAGATGAGATTCCAACAAATCATAAGCAGTTTACATGCAGATCAATGTGTTTGGAGGCCGCCTGTCCCACCTGTCATAACAAAGCGCTGCCCACATTCTCAGCACTGATAACAGTTATCAATGACGATGATCCCTGTATAACTGCACATTTTGCAGAGCCGTGAACAGTACTGACTCGTTTACTGTGTCAACAGTTCACTGATATCCTGATTTAATACTTACTGATTTCTCTCTGCAAATGTCAACTGAACCCACGTGCACAATAATATCACAATTTAACATGTACAACATGAGGTATTTTCCTCTTTAATGTCACAGACTGCCGGTCTGTTGTGATCTGCACTGATCCGACTCACAGAGCTTCGTTAATGCTTTAAACCACGATGCTGGTGGCTCACTGGTACAAGACACTGTGAGAGCTTTGTGTAGAATGTGTTATCACTAACTTGTGCCTGTATGATACTAATGCTAAGCCCTAAAACACAATGTCAAATTCTTCCTTTCCGTTCATTTATCCTTCCACCCTTACCATGAGAGTCCTGGCCACATTGCAGCCCAGAGTCCCGGCTCCCAGCAGCAGACACTTTGTGCTGACCACCTTGTCCAGGTCCAGGGAAGGAACCAGCCTCCATCTCATCAGCTTCAAGTTTAGGTCCACGGACGACTCAGCAAGCCTGCAATCAGTCCATGGAGACAACTGAAGACCCCTTTGGCACAACATGCATGACTGCAGTAAAGCTAAGGAAAATGATTTGTCTCATTTGTGGAGGTGCAAAGGTGTAAGAACTCAAACCAGCCACTTAACATAAAGCAGCAAAGATACAGACTTTGCTGTAGATTATCCACTTTGTTCAATAAATATAAACTAAAATATTTTAGTAATTTCATTCATGCATATTCATTAATTGTTGAAGCGTGACTTGGTACTGCGTTTATTACCTTTTAGGGTCCATGCATTCACTGAGATTGACCATCCTCGGTCCCATAGCCCCTTTGGGGTTCTTTTCCCAACCCACACTTTTTGGACAGGCTGTGAAAAGAAAACACATTAACAGCATAAAATAAGCATAAAATGTCGTAAACACACTCCTTCTCACTTCCCTCCTGTGTTATCGAGCCGTGCAGAGATGTTGGTTTTATCTGCTCGAGTTTTGATAAACCCATGTTTCAGATTTCTGCCTGAAGAGAACTGAGTCTCCCAGAACTGAACACACTTTCAGAAAATGCAACAGTGCCGTGCCTTTTCAGCAACAGCATCCCTGTTATTCTGTCATACCCAGACCTCATTGTCAGCAGTTTCCATTGTGACTTCTTTCCCAATAATCCCCATTAAAAGTGCTGACAGCATGACGAATGAAGGAAACATATCTTTTATCTTATTCAAGCATAGAATGACATTAACACAAAATCATCCCCAAACATTAGCCGCTCCCTCTCTCTCTATTCACTTCATCTTCCCAGTTGTATTTAATATGAAGACTGGTTAATTTTTATGTTAATTTGTTCAATTAGAGATCAGTCTTTGCAATCAGAAATGATGTGCGAGCGTGCGAGATCACCCAAGACACATGTTGATGCAGTGAAAGGCAAACAGCTATAATTTAGTGCAGAGTGGTACTCTAACTATTAAAATGATTTCCTTTTCCTTTTTTCCTTTCATGTCCACACATCCCTCTGTTTCTCACACAATTCTGATGCAAAGTTGGGCACTGGTTCAGCACTCCTCGTTTACTCGTCGCCAGTCAGCTGTGGTGTTAGATGCACAAATGTTGCTGTGTAATGCAGTGCAAATTGAACAGTCAAAGTTGCGCAGACATCGACAATTAAAGCACACCATTTAATTTTGATTCTGTGCTGAGATGTGTGAATGCTAATCAAAAACCATGAAACAATACCAAATGTGTCCAACAGAATAGCTTAATCATTATTTTATATATATATATATATATATATATATATATATATATATATATATATATATATATATATATATAAATACACGCTCTGAGCGTTAATTAAACCCAAAGACGTGCTGAAGACGTAGACTGAGGTAAACAAAGACACCTCATCTGAACTCAACAAGACCCTTCACAGATCACAGAGCTACCCCCTCTCCCACCTGCTATTACAATTTAAATTACTTTCATCCCTTATTCGACAGATAAAGGAATAATGCAGAAGCTGTGTGAGATTAGTGCAGCTTGAAAAGGAAGCAGATAGACTCCGTGGAGAGTAGAGTAAGACTCAGGGTTCATATCAGTTACAAGAACAAAGGCATGCACAGACAGACACATACTGCTACGAGTGCACACACACACAGTTGTGTTTACATCACTTTTGGGAACATTACATAGATTTTCATTCATTTCCTGAAGACTTACCGTAACCACAACCATGCCTCGCCTCACCCGAACCCTTATCTTTAACCTTAACCTAAATCTTAAAATGTAATGATTTATGTAATGGGGACTTGCATTTTATCCTCATAAGGAAGAAAAGTCCCTACATTGCGACTATGTAAAACAGATTTATGCACACATTGTGAGTAATACAAGTACACATACACACACAAAATGGAGATTACCTGAGTTGATGGGAAGCTCGGGCAGCTTGATTTGGAAGATGAGACTGTGCTGAATGGAGCGACTTCCCTGCAGAGTTCTGTCCCTGAAACACAGCACGTCCACCGTGTCCATCCTAGAGCCCCTGGCGCAAAAGTCAAACAATGAAAATAACACAGGCGTCGTGAACGGAGTACAGATTAGTAGCCATAAAGTGGACATTAGAAATGAAAAAAACAGTACTCTCTCACATAACAGTGAAATAAAACACAAATGAGCACTAATAACAACATAATCTACACATGCTAACACGTCTCCCCATATATGGTACTAAATAACCACAGTCAGATTATGCAATCAGTCCACTGAAACAACTGAATAAACGAGACATTGTGGCTATGCTGTAATTCTATCTTCGCCCATTTAAGCCAGTATCAACAGTTTATGTTTAACGCTGGGAGAACGTGCAGTCAAGCAGAAGATTGATGGGGTTTGTATTGGAAAAAAACTGCCTCTGACCACAGAGCATGAAAGCTAAACGCTCTGAAGGTATTTGCTGCTGATAAGCCACTGGCATCTCAGGACAGTATTGCTAAAGCAGCCTCGCTGGGAGTTCCTTGTTTAAATGAAAAATAATTATGAAATGAAGATATTTTTGTGCCAGGAAAAACTGAGCGTGAGCAAAGACGACTGAACTTGGATCACGGATGATTACGCAGTCTGATGACGTGATGTGGAAACGTTTTTCATTCCTTTTCGGACATTATTAAGATGAACTGGGAGAGATTAGTCCTTGCTTGCTCGTTTAAGATTAGTAATCCATCACGGTTATCATCAAAATCAAGTTACTGGTCTGTGGTGAATCCATCCGCACTTCCTGCTTCATCTTAACTTTGAATGCAGAACAAACATTTCTTTAAAATCTGTCGATAACGGCTTCACTGTTGATGCTTCGAGAGTACAAAACAGCCTTCCAGCTGATTTGAGGATCTATTTTCTTAAGAATAAGCTCAAAACAAATTTGTACAGTTTAGCTTTTCCTTGTCCTCTGTCTGCGTATGTACGTGTGTCGTCTGTCTTCGAATGAGCTTAATGAAAATAGACGTCTGTAAAACATGTTTCATTAAGTATAATTGATTGTATAAAACATCCAAGAACACTGTTATGGTACAACAGTGGCTGAAATAAAGACGTCTTGGCTGTGTATTCCAGAGAAACATCCCCTAATTTGGGTTGAAACAAGATAACCGTAAATGCTAATACGGGATGTGGACGGTAATAAGCTCTTGAAGTGCAGCCTTGTTTATAATCAAGAGTACATTTCATCTGTAAGCCTGTTGCCTGCTAAATTTGACGCAAACAGAGAACCGTTTTAGGCACCGTAGATAAGAAAGCTCTTCCATCATTTACTAACATTGTCGTTTCATTTATGCTTTCCTATTATCGCACCGGCCATTTGAAATTGTTTCCCACTTGCTATCTCAGAACACAGTTTAACCCACGGTCTTTATTTTCCGTCATTTGATGCTGAGCTGGAAGTCTGGAAGTTCTGTCTTATCTTTATTATTATTATTATTATTATCAAGTGGGGTTTAGTCTCCTTCTTTGTTGCGAAGATTTGAGCCGCATTTCTATCCTTACCTTATCATTACTAACTTTTGATTGGCAGAACAGAGGCCACGTACACATGTTCAACGGATGTTCAATATTATTATTGAAAAGATACAGTAGGTGAGAAATAGAGCATTCGATGGCTCGCTAAAAGCTTTACGAGATTCAGGAGTTTCAAGATCCTGCAAATACACTGCATGCCAAGTTTGTGTGTTTGCACCTCTGGTGTCCACAGACAGCAGCTGGTGTGTGTGTGTGTGTGTGTGTGTGTGTGTGTGTGTGTGTGTGTGTGTGTGTGTGTGCATGTGCCACAGATGGGTCTCGCATGAGTTATTAAACCAGTCACTGTAGTTCACCCAGACTGCGACACTGCATGGTCTATTTCACAAAAGATAACATGCATCCATTAGGAAGCCTAGCAACAAAGGAGCACAGCGCCCTCATAACACACATGTAACTTTGTGGAAAAACTTCTCTTTTTGAGGTAATTGGGGGTAATATTGGAAATCTTGAGGTGGATAAAATAGTCTCAGCAGCTTGCATTGAAGTCCTCACTGTGAAATGTCTACAGACAAGGATGACTACATCAGTGCAATGTATGGAAAGTCTGTGAGGAATGCGATGCTGAACAAAATGAACCCTGTTAAACAGAAAAACAGCTTTGTAAACAAGTCGCATAATCTTAACAGCGGCAGTCATGCCCTGCAAGCCAGTGCTGGCATCTAGGAACAAGTGTAATTCATCAAGTTTATCTCAACCTGGCTAAACTCTTATGACAACACAGTGGCCACACAACAGCCAGACGGTTATTTTTTTCAGTCTGAGTGTCACAGGAAACTTTGATTTTTGACTTCATGTAACACTCTGGAAGTTCAGATCAGGCATCTTCACTCACACCGATGTTTGTTTCCCACAAGTGAGAGACAGGAAATTAGTTAAGCACTGATTTCCTGCCTTTGACTTTGTCGTTCTGTGCCAAATGAAGTGTAACATTGGAAGATGGAAACTGTGTGTGTTCACAAACACAGCATGTGTTTTGTGTTTTGAAATGCACAATGAGGACATACGAGTCCTCTAGTGAACTTCCTCATCTTTCCCAGCATGCACGAGCACACACACACACACACACACACACACACACACTCACACACACACACACACACACACACACACACACACACACACACACACACACACACACACACACACACACACACACACACACACACACACACACACACACACACACAGAAGCGGGCTTACCATCGGTTAGCTATGAGGACCAGCAGATTTCTGAGAGGCCAGCCCGGATGTTGAGACAGAGTACACGGATCATAGACACCCACAGTGACCTAAAAAACCAAACAAGGAGTGTTTACATTACTAAAGTGTGAGTGTGTGTGAAGGAGTATAATATAACAATTGAAACTGATGGTAGGAATGAGCCACAAAAAGCTCTTTTTAATACCTCTGCACAGAACAATCTTACACTACTTCAATCTTTGAACATTTTCTTAGACAATTTTTGCCACACGAATAAAACACAGCTGCTTTAAAAGATCAAAAATAAAAAAAAACTAAAACAAACTGAAGTAGTACCTTCTTAGCACCAGTGAAGAATGTATCCCAGTCCCCAAGTGGAGCCATCTGAACTGTGTCACCTGTGTACTTCATTAGGAAGTAAGGAACCGCAGTGGTCCCTCTTTTGATACATAGACCATCATAGGCCTCCTGCAAGGCTGCGATCTGAGATTAGAAATAATTAGACGTCAGCAATAATCATAGAAACCTTTGTACTGTGTACTTTACACTCCGAGCTCACCCCGGATGTCTGGCCGCCACCTTATGGATGAAAATCATTTTAACTGCTTGTATCCACAATCTCATTCTTTCAGTGGGCCCACCACCACATTAACAGGATAAATCTGACATATTTTACTGTCAGCGCGACATCGATAAAAAAGATTTTATGGCACTCATTACACAGATAACTCTCGCTGTTAGTGATTAGTGACTGTTAGTGGCGACATATATGGTAATTGTTTAGTGTGTCTATTCACTCGTACTGCCTGTCAGACAACCTCCTGAACCTCACTCTCAAGCTACTATCATTAAAAATCATTTCTGCTTTACAGAATAAGTCTAATTTGTGCATATTTTACAAATTATAATGAGCTTCAAATCGAGACAGAAGGTCTTTTAAGGTGGCAGTTGCCTCAAAGTGGAAAATTCAAGTCAGAACAGGATCTGTTCGACATTAATCACGATATGACTGGTCACCCTGACAAAAATCTGTAGCCTTTGCTAGCATCTGCTGAAGTTGCGCAAGCATTTCTAAAAGTCTGCCAGAGAAACTGAAGTGAAGTGAAGTATAGAGATT
The DNA here is from genome assembly GCF_039877785.1 of Chaetodon trifascialis. Classification (NCBI taxonomy): domain Eukaryota; kingdom Metazoa; phylum Chordata; class Actinopteri; order Chaetodontiformes; family Chaetodontidae; genus Chaetodon; species Chaetodon trifascialis. Next base: position 11,926,535 of record NC_092058.1, on the reverse strand, counting down.
CTGGCTTCGCTTAAGTGTTGAACTGATTAAACTTTGTCAAGTTGGAAAATCATCTTGTAGCTCATGAACTGCTGTTATAAACTCTCAAGGTGTTAAATAACATCAATATTTCAGGTCGACATAGAAAAAGAGAACAGAAAGAGAAACGGGGAAGATGGAGAAATTGCCATCGCTGTGGTCTGCAGCAGTTGGCCTCACACTGTTCATGAGTCATTCTGACTCCCTCTTAATGAGGACTTTTTCATTCCTTCAATCAGCAAACCTGAGAAGTGACGATGCATTTCACTTCATTACGCTTTTCTGTAACCTGCTTTAGTTTCAGAAAGCACAGGCAGATTTAAAGAATGCTGTTAGGAGCTGAATCAAGAACTGCAACCATTTCAACCATTATGGGGCAAGAAAAGAAGAAATGGGAATAATATTTGCATTTCAGGGCCAACATATGCCAGTAGAAACCACCGGAGAACAGCGTGTACTCTGAACATCATGCAGTGGTTTATGTAGTTTTAATATTTTTATGTCAAAACTTTGAAAACTCTGAATTTAGGGAAGGGAATGAGGTGAGGCACCTATGACGTCAAAGTGCACTGGCCAAAATACTAATGCCAGTGGTTGTATAATAATGTCTGAAAAGCCAACCTGTTTTGCTGAGAAAACTTGGTCTAGGACAGAAGGCTGCTGGACAATCTTGATTCCCTCTGGGAAACACAGAGCGGGGAAGCAGAACCAGTAGTAGAAATGGTACTTCTTCAAATCCTGAAAAAAAGACGGCCAAAGTCAAAAGCCAGCATCTGCGACGGTATGGCGGTGTGTTAGTGCCCATGGGTGACTTGCACACCTGTGAAGGCACCATTAATGCTGAAAGGTAGACACAGGCTTTGGAGCAACACATGCTGCCATCCAGATGATGTCTATTTCGGGGACGTCTCTGCTTATTTCAGCCTCCAGACCTTTCCCACATTAGAAATGTGTGGTGCATTATGAAGGGAAAAATACAACAACAGATACCCACCCAGACTGCTGAGCAACTGAGTTTGTATATTGTATATTTGGGAAAAGAATTTGACTTTCAGTTGAACGTAAGTTGAAAGGGATTTGCAAATCACTGCATTCTGTGTTCATTTGTGTTTTACACACACATTGCAAGTTTTCTGGAATCAGGGCTGTAGAGCGAACACGTTTCATAAGATCCTGTTTATACGCACAGCAAAGGTCAGCAGAATGAATCTGCAGAGGATGGACGGGTCCTTCAACGCAGCCCCAGACTGTATAGCATCCCAAATCTATAAACCAACAGGAAATGAAAAAAATGCATTCATTGAAGCATTTAATTCGTGACCATTTCTGACATCTGTACGTGAATATGTGTGCGTGAGTGAGGACATTTCCTCTGGATGTCTTCTACCTCTTTGGCCTCTTTCTCCAGCAAAGCCTTCTTATCGGTGGTCTTAAAGGCATCAAGCGTATTGGTGTTATACAGCGTTCCAATAGCTGGACAGCAGCGGGCTGGCGTCGGACCATCCCTACCAGCAAAACACATCAGACCTTTGCATTAAAGCGTAGGCATGAAATCCAACTGTACTGCTTTGTGTGCAACATGCTATATTTTATAAACATGAACACAGTTGTTTTGGTGGAGACTTTAAACCTACACTGACCTGGCTGATAAACTCTAAAAGTCATTCATTAATCCACAACAATGAAAACTCCTCTCCACCTGAATAAATACTGTTTAAAAGCTCAAAAAGGGAAAGCGTAGTAACTGCATTAGCATTAATTTTGTTCCGTGACTAAGACGAGACAATGACAAGACAAAGTCATTAAACACTAAATGTGACTATATCAACGTGCAATATCCAGACCAGGCTAAAAGGTAGTTTAAAAATAAAAAACTTTACCAAAATCTCTTTTTTCATTGACAAAAAAGAGGGGACAAAATACTATAGACAGGTTTTTTTGGGTTTTTTTTTTGTTAATGCCCTGCGATGTGTGAGCATGTGCCAGGAACAGCCGGCAGCACACAACGAGCGCAGTGAGAGACAGTCAGGACTCAGAGCAACTAACATCAACAGTGACAGTGATAACAAAAGGGCCAGGGAGATCGACACGACATGATCTCTGGGCCCAAAAAGATGAATAAGAAACCAAATCTTTGACCCTGTATATAAATTTTATATATAGTTTTTGTATAACTTTACTCGAACTTGATTTTGACATAGAGATGAATAATTCAATGCTGGTTTATTGTCCAACAAATTGAAGAAACAAAATTATGTGAAACGAGCCTATTCATAACTTTCACTGTTCACTGTCAGAGCCTGTAGCAATTACAATTCATTTGAGAGTGGTGGCCGGTACTGAATTGTGTTTTGTTGGTGGCTGAACCATTTTAGTTACATTTGTATTAGCCATCGCCTTTTAAAGACTAAATAACACGAGAATAACTGAGGGTTGGGACAAGGTTTATAAAAGAAACACACAGCTTCATACTTACACTTCAAATGCACTGAATTCCAACGTCAAGCGAGTGGGCAAGCCAAGCGGGTCGCCTGCAGGACAGAGGGACATGTAAATAATGAAATGCCTGTGACACTGCATAAATAACATACTGTCTACATGCTGTATGTCTAGATATGTCAAAAAAAGTGAATAACGAGCAACTGAAGAGCCATCGTCATAATGATTCTGTCCGACCCCTCACCATTATAGTAATATCCTTTGATACATTTAGGGCTCTCGTCCAATCTGTAGTCGTCGAGCTTCTTCTGAGTGAGCTGGTGCCAGAAGCCTGCCTCCAGAGCGCTGCTGAAGGGAGCAAACTGCAGCTTGACGTCTGCAGCGGACGGTGCTGCGTCACTGGTGTCAGATGCCATCACAACTTCACTAACTGGCCGCGCAGCCAAGTACTACGAGCTGTGAAATGAAACAGCTGTGGGTTACAAAACAGTGGCAGGCTCTATAATCTGTCCTGACTTACATTCACTGATGGTATGAAGCTTACACTCACAGTAACAAACAGGCTAAACATAAACACACAATAAAAATCGAATACCATATATGTATAATATTTTGTGAAAATATAATAAAGCATTTGTTCACACACAAAAAATCTTCGGTTCTCTTTCCTTTAAGGGTCATTGTAACTGACAACTATACTACTACTAATAACAATAATATTAATAATAATAATTGTATAATATTGTACACCAGGATTCTCAACTGATTAACTTATTACTCAGAGTTCTGCATCTGATTTTTATTTAAGGTCAGAGGTCCGGTCAACGTCACATCTCTTGTGATTGGACCAGCACGTATTTGAAGCAGACGAGGCTCAGACAGTTAGTGCATATTTATTTCTCACATATTCTTACAGTACATATTCTACATTTATGCTAGCTGTAAAAATTGTGTACAAGACAAAAAACCAGACACATTCTGTATGTTTAGGAGCCGATACCAATTTCTTGGCTGTAACGTTAATGTGTGTACTTGGCAGCAACAACACACAACAGTTTCTCCAGCAGTTGCAATGACAATGATATCAATGACGTTAAACCACATTCATCTGGGATCGCTGTGAATAATCTCCAGCCACACCACAAATTCAATGCCACCAACCATTTACGGAGCAAAACACATTTCAGAATAGAAAATTTTAGACTTCATAGCACATCGTATCATATGCCGTGAAACCATGATATTTTCTGAGATGGTACATAAAATTTACTTTATTTTGACAAATAAATGTTTTAGTCATCATCAATAAGATATTATACCATAAGACAGATATGGCAAGATATGGTAAGACAATGCTTTATTGATCCATGGAGAGAAACACATCATTGAAGACTTCAGCTGGCAAATCAAATATACAATTTCACATTTCTTTGGCCCCTGTGATAATCATTTGACATTAGCTCTAGCATATTTCAGAATAAATTACTCATTACTTAATCTCAAAAGTAATATATGGCTTCGCCTATAATAGATACAAGCTTACTATACAATTGCTATGCCACCTGATAACATCTAACACGACTGACGTCAACATTTTGACATATTTTCGCTGTTTATATAAACTAGAAATGCAACGAGTCTTATGTTATTGGGATCATTTTTGATTGGCAAAAACTTCGCACCAAGACCTCTAACTCGTCGACACTTTAAAGGTCTTCTTTAGTATTTCAGGTAAGGTAATGTATGTTCAAATTCCTCATTTATTTATTTATTTATTTTTTCAGGACTTTCACACCTTTCAGTAACATAACAGAGACCACACAGTGGAAGCAGAAGCTTTCACAGCCTCAGCTGCTCTAACATTTATTTACACAGAACGAGCATCTCCAATGACTAAAAATCACAATATTATGACATAAATGCATTGCAAACCAGATAAACTGCGATAACGCTAAACACGCCACACATTACGTTCATTTGTCAAACAGCAACAAGCCCAGCTTTGTACACTTACCAGAAATCCTTACTTCCTGGTCACGTTGATCATGTGATCACGGGGCTTGTCAATAAAGCAATGCACTCTGGGTAGATATCCAGCCAGCTAGCTTAGCTACTACATAAGTCTAAGTCTGTGCTTTATGGTGCATGTACCATTGAGTAAAATATAAAGAACCAAAATACAAACAAGAAGGCGCAAACGATGAAGCAGGAGAAAACTGACAAAAACTTATAGGCGCCGTTTCTTTTCATGTCGGACTGAACGGACACGTACGGTTGTTAAGGGTGCAAGCTACCGAGAACTGACGTTATAGTTTGCAACATCCGTACCAGGTTTAAGCAAGTGAACCCACAAACGAAACGAAGAAGTATTTAAACAGGAAGAGTCCCTAATTTCGGAAATGTGGGAAAGTTGCTACGAGCTCATTTTCACTGCGATGGTCTCCTGTAAATGAGAAAAAGCTCCACCAAGACACGAGACTGTGCGCCAATGAATTAGGGACCGTCTCTAAAGTGTACTGCTGGGAAAAAACGCACGGTTTGAGTTCAAATTCAGGAATGCACGCAAACCCCAGCAGCTTTTACTCTTACTTTTCTAGGCAGTTTAGTTTTTTTTATTTATTTATTTTACGATTAGGAAAGCTATATATAGCTGAGGGCACAAAAAGAAACTCCAAGGACTAGGGCCAAAGGAGGTCATGAAATCTGGAAAATATGTTTTTTTGTATTAATTCGAAACACTTAAATTATACATTCAGTGTATTTTATTTCCCAGCCCACTTAAAATAAAATTTGATAGGGTTAGGGTTACAACCTTTGATTACTTTTTTCTTTTGTTACCTGCAAGTATTCAAATACAAATGTATATATTGATAAAACAAGCAAACAAACAAACAAATTACCATTGGTCTTCTTTTAAACAGCTTTTTAAGTCATGGGATGGGACAGTCCTAATGTAACCACTTTCAACAGCACAGAATATTTGGGTCACACCTACATCGAGCTACAGTAACAGTTGCAAATATTTAACTTAAGTGTCATAAACCACTGAACTTTGTATCTTACAGCTAAAGCATAGGCATACATTTAAGTGTCAGGTGGATTTATGGACTGTTGTTGTGAAATGATGGAATAAAACACTCAGAAACTGATTTACCACTGTGGGCAGTGAATTTACTGAACCTTAACTCGGCCAGGTTCAGTTCAGTGATGTTCTATGAACCACTTTAAGCAGTTAAACAAGGCAACAGATCCTGACAGTGAGCTTCATGAAGGCGGACACTGATATTCCGGTCAAACCTGTTTGTGTTGCTCTCCTTATGCACTTTTTTAAAATGATGGATTTACGTTGCATTCATGAATCAACCACAGGCACAAATTAGTCCTTCTCAGTAGCTTTTGTGTTGTTGATGTGTTTCTAGGTGTAATAAGTGTTAAATTATTAAGGTAAATTATTTTGGTTAGTGTAAGTGTAAGAGTTTCATAATAGTTTTCCTTAGCTGTAATTCACCCTGGTCAGAGCAGTTGTTGAGTCTGAGACATACATTCAGAATATCAAGTTGGACCCCTCTAACCCACTCAAAGCCATATAAATGAAATAAAAAGACAACAATTTGAATAATGTAACATTTCCCTTGGCACATCAAACAGCTGATTGACAGTCTCTTTATCACACTTACCATTGTCCTGTTTTAATTTCTCAGTTTTTTCACTGCCAGTAGAATACCTCCTCTTCATTTTGTGTGATCAAATCGAGGCGCATTCTTCAAACAGACTCGCATAAGTCACATTTCATTAGAATAAAACTGGACCCCTTTAGAGTGGTTTAAAGGTCCGTGTTTTTCATTATTCTACAAGTAAGTGCAAACATCATGTGAGATCAAGCTACTGTACATACAATGTGCTACAGTCACTACACACCACAGAAATCCATGAAAGAGACCACTAGCACACATGTGTAAAGAGACATTTTGAGGGACCATGGATGAATAAAAACTAGAAAAGAGTTCAAAGCTAACACTGACCACTTAGACAAATGCCTCAAACAGTCTCAGTTTGGCGTGCTGTGCAGTTGTCTGCTTAATGAGCGATTCAGTTTTAGGAAAATATGGAAAAACAACTTTAAATCACCCACCATAAATTTAGCACAAATAATGAGGAACACCTCTCCTCCTGCTCAAAGAGTGCAGAAGTCCCCCCTAATTCACTCATTAAAAGCTGAAGTTGATGGCGATAACAATTCCACGAATGACAATTCTGTTTGTCTGGTCAAGGGCACATGTTAGCGGAAGAGCTCGAGCCCCTAGGACCACTATGTTATGCACGTCTGTGCTGCAAGTAATTAAAGTAATAGGGGTTGTATGGTGTAAAAACATTTATATTAATGCCAGCCTGTGGTTTCTTCGCCATAACATGAAGAATGAGACAAGGATATTTATTTCTTCTGCCAGGTAATGTACTACAGCACTGTTAGAGTTGGCATTGAAGTACAGCTGGCGTAAAAAAAAGCTAAGCTAACCGCTCTGACACTTACCAAATTAAATTGTTTTTACAATGGATCTTATTTTGACTGGGCTTTTGGCCTGTATTTCTGGTTTCCACATTTTTTATTACCATTCGTGTTGGTTTTGGCAAATGTGCATGTGCAGGCCCTATTTGTACAACTAACAGTGCTTAGCTTCTATTCTGACCTACAGAGAAGTATTAGATTTATCAGTCAACTGTCACTGTGCTGGTAATGTTTTCACTGTTGCCATGATTACAACCAGCAGAAGGCTGTTTCCTGTTGGCGGTTTTCCTTCAGCTACGATGAAAACACAGGACTGTGCCACATATTGGTTTGTGTGGACAGACTGCGCCCACTTTAAACTCATTGTGTGAATTTTGTTGGATGTTGTGAAGATTGTAAGGCACTTTGAGGAAAAAAATTGTAATTCGGGGCTACATAAATACTATAAAACTGACTTAATTGCAGTGTATTTACGAAGTGCAGTACTGTAGATTAAGTAATATAAAGGTATATGTAGCCAAGGTTGGAATAACAATTGGGCAAAGGGACCCCACACCTCTAAGGGCCCCCAAAGCCTCAGCTTTACTGCATATATATGCTGCTATCACTCAAATGATAGGTGAGCGCTGGCAGTCACAACAGCATAATTGAAAACAACATCATTAAATTAAATACTAGACAGAGACCTTTGCTTTCTCTTGTCCATAATAAAACTCTGGGGGAGTTCAATGAGGCCGGACAGCAGCCAGAACTGCTTGTGAAAAGTCTCCAAACTGAAAATCCATTATAGCAGAAATGTCCATGAGATCGACATGACTATCAAAACATTCGGTGGCCACATGATGAGAGAATTGTCACAGTGGGACAGAGAAACTACCTCACTGGAAGATGAGGGCTGTTTTTCATATCTACTACCAGGACGTGATGGCTTTGAGCTGTGAGTAAATTTAAAAACAACATCTGAAACGTCATTGTTTTTTCTGTATGCCAGCCTCACACTGGCTCCATCTTGTTGACAAAGATGTTCTGTAGAGATGAGAGTGCAATCATACACGTGTGCTTCATCTGTTCACATCATCACCTCTTCCTGCTCACTTCCACCCCCCTCTGATTTGTTTGATTTGGCTAAGTTGTGACTCATCAACCCGTCTGTGTTTACTGGACACATTATGGGTTTCTTCATGGAGATTTTGTTGTCATGGCAGTTTAACGCATTCCGGCCTCGACTTTACATACACTGTGCGATATGATTCACATGTTAAGAATCTGAAATAAAGTAATGGGCCTCTGACATGAAAAAATGGGATTTATTGAACATGACAAACTGTTTTTGAAGATCTGAACACGTCATTTGAATGGATATTCTGGGAATGGTGAAAATCACAGGATTGCAGACGTAACCTTTCCTGTGCTTCGTCTCTTAAGCCTGATGGTTGTACTTTGTGTGTTTGCTCCAAATCTTTAATGAATACAAATGCATTTCATGAATCAAGTTATGGTTGCTTTTCCACTGGAGTGTGGAACGATATTTGATGCTCTTTAGCTAATGACATTAAAAAGAGGCGCTACATCACATCGTAGAATAGAAAAGTGTGTGAAAGTAAGTTACTTTTACTTTTAGTTTTTCTCCATATTAAATCTTTGATGATACACTCATCAAATCAACTTGATGATAATAAAGACCAGACAAACCACAATCAAGTGAAACAAGATCAGATATTTCTATAGATTACGATTGTTAAGGTGGAATGAAATCATTTAAAGCTTGCAAGTTTAAAAAATCTAAAAAAAAAGAAGGGTGAAATAAGAGAGCAACTGGACAGATCCCAGATCAGCCTTCCCTGTGGTTACAGTTCAGCAGACACTTGGCAAGATTTGTGTTTTTCCTGGAATGACATTAGAGAGCACAGCTAATGTCCCATATTGTGTTTTAATGATGAGAAAACAAAGTGACAAATACTCAGAAATGCATGGCAGTGCTTGTAAAATGTGAAATATTTCCGGATCATCCTGTAGCATTGTCACATCTCTGCTTCTGTCAGTGCATTAGTAGTGCACAAAAATAAATGAATAGAACGATTTTCTTTAAAAACACATTTTTGACATAGTTTTCCTCTTTTCTGGACCAGAGACTCAAACTCCTGTTTCTGAAGGTGAGAGATCAAATTCTTTTAATTTAAAAGGTTTCTGGTCCAAGACGCTCTTTATTATCATTAGCATATCATAGACAAAATAAATAACATTAAATTCAGACATGATCATCAACTGCTGCTATGAGTGTGTGTGTGTGTGTGTGTGTGTGTGTGTGTGTGTGTGTGTGTGTGTGTGTGTGTGTGTGTGTGCGTGCGTGTGTGTGTGTGTGTGAACCAGCGGGCAGTAAGTTACAAAAATAAGAGCAAACAGAAACAACTTACACTCAAAGTACATTTACAGTAGAAGCTACACGTAAAAAGCTCACCCATGCACGGGTGTTTCAGACATTTAATGACGCATCAGTTGTTCTCTTCTTATCCGTGAACATCAGCAGCATGTAGACACCTCTGGTTTTGTTCTCTGTCTGTCACAAACGAATGTTCAGAATATTCTTGAAGACTCGTTTGAAGTTCCCATTGCACAGCGGGTATATAAAAGGGTTGAGAGTAGAGTTGATGTAACCTAGCCATATGGTAAACATGTGAAGGTCATGGTGCACGCACTCTCTGCAGAACGCCGTGACCATGAAGACTATGAAGTACGGTATCCAACACAGCATGAATGCCGCGATTATGAAGCCCAACTGCTTGGCAGCCTTGTGCTCTTTGTGGATCCTCAGGCTTTGGATACGCTGACGTGATTGGTCAATAAACCTTTGCCAAGTCTGTCTCAGGGTCACTGTATTCGCCGGGTCCAATTTGGCATCTTCGACCCTTTCCTCAGTCCAGGGCAGAGCTTGACTGGGGTCGTAGTTGTTGTAGAGCACAGAGGTGTATCTCTGCATGTCTGAAACCTGACTGATATCACAGACGCCGCTCACTGAGTTTGGCACTGTGATGTGACATTCATTTAAGGATGCCTGAAGTTTGTTCTCGGTATTCCCCTCTGAGTACTTGACCTCCTGTGGCACCGGGGCTCGACTCAGGGCAGTCACATCGGCCGACTGCTTCTCCTCAGGAGAGAAGGAGCTCCGTTTGGCCTTCTTTGCCATTCTTAGTCGTTTTGTTGTGATGGCAAGAAATGAAGTCTGCTGGCACTTCACACCAATTTTTCTGTGCGATCTGGATGAGGCAGTTTTAGTTTTATCAGCATCCTCGAGGGAATACATCTGATCAAGAGTGTTCTGGTCCAGCAGGCATTGTTTTTTGGAAAGTTTCAGTGGAACCTCACATTCCCTTTTGGGTGATTTGGAGTCACTTTTCACAGGCGTTTGAACATTCTGTCCATTCTGATTTTCCCCGAATGAATCGGTCGGATGAATGATTCTCTCTCTGTCCCTGAGATGTTGCCTTACTGCCAAATAGATGTGCGTGTAAAACCACAGCATCAAAATTGAAGGTACATAGAAGTTGAAGACGGCAGTGATAACCTTAAACCATGTGACGAAGCGGAAATCTGTGTCACATTTGTTCTCCTCCTCAGGTTTGAGGTCCACATGAGTGAAAGACCTCCATCCTAAAATGGGAATAATCCACATCATCGACAGCAGCCAGGCTCCAGAAATCATCACACTGGCTTTTCCCCGCGTTCGATATTTCATGTACTTAAGCGGCTGTCTGACAGAGCGGTAGCGATCCAAACAGAGGATGAAAAGGCTAAAAATCGAGGCTGTGCTCGCCACATAGTCCATGATTAGCCAGAACTGGCAGACGGCCCGTCCCAGCTTCCATTCATCCTCCAACAAATACACCAGGTTTAGAGGCATAACTGTGGCCCCCACGATGAGATCCGCCACAGACAGGCTGACAATGTAGAGGTTCCCGACGGTGTGGAGGCTCTTCTCTTTCTTCACGGCGTAGAGAACAAGCAGGTTCATCATGACTGTGAGGAGCGACAGAAGTCCCAGAGAGACCCCGAGCAGGGCGTTATGGAGGCGGTCATTGAGGGTCAGGGTGTGATTGCTCCTCAGTGAGTCACCATCGAGGAGGACGCTCCAACTGTTGTTGCTGTTGTTGGTGTAGCTTTTGAGGTGAGGAGGGTCTGTGGAGGGAGACAGACCAGATTCCATCATGGTAGGTGAGATGGTCACCTCTAGACCCAGTCACATCGTGGAAAACTGCAGACCAGTGTGTCTTTCAGTATCAGCCTGTGTGGAACAGTAGATTTAATCAGATGAGGAAGGTGTATTTACTCAGCTAACGTCCACTGGGCCTTTATCTTTAAAGATAAACCTTTAAATACGGGAAACGGCGTTAGTCTGTTGTCTCGTTAGTCCGTTTGTCATATAAATCCAGAGTGCTGACACCTGGAAAACATAAAGAAAAAACATTCAAATGAGTTACACAGTCACTTTCTTGTCTTAATGTTTGACCGTCACTGTTTGGCACAAGAAGACATTTCTATTCATCAGCGGCAGGAGGAAAGTTTCTGAGTTTGAATTTAAGACATGTCTGTCTGAGTGTGATTCTGTGACATAATAGCTCATTTGGAAGGCAATCGTCGTCCAATATGCCACTTACACAAGTAAGATGAAGGAACCTGAAGCCTCCTGTGCACATACACACTGAGGATAAATGTTTAAGTCAAATAGGAGACGTCTTGTGTCCAGCAGTTAAAGTTTGGATTTTTCAGCGAGGAAGAAAGGGTGGATGAAATTGTCATGGCAGAGGAAATATTCAGATCCTTTACTTAAGTAAAAGTACCAATACATACATTTAAAATACTCCTTTAATGGTAATTAAATGAAAGTACAGAAGTATTATCAGCAAAATGTACTTAGAGTATCAAAAGTAAAAGTACTAATTAAGCAGAAAAATGGCCCCAGTGGCTGACATGTTATTAAATACTGCTGTATAAATCTAAATGAAAGCATCTGAGACGGTGGTGAGGGGAAATATGTCTCTGGTGGAACAGCTTACAACTCAGAGACATCTGAAATGTGATGAGGGACCCCAGCTACACACAGCTAGTATGTAAAATTTTTATCTGAGAAGTAACTGGTTATTATTAGCACAAAATCACTGTATTTATCACCCATATCTTACTCATGTGCAATTCAAAATGTTCCATTGAAAAACTGAGCCATCCTTCTCAAGGCAGTATTATTTTTATACTCTATTTTTATAGAGTATAAACATTTCTATACTGTCTGTAACAACATAATTTCCACGATGTGGGACCAATAGTTTCATCTCACCTTACAGCTGTTAAATGCAGTGGAGTAAACTGTTATATTTCCCTCTAAATGTTGTGGAGTAGAAGTGTAAATAACATTAAATGGAATTACTCAAGTAAAATTAAGCATAGTACTTGAGTGACTGTACTCAGCTCATTTCCACTTCTGAGTGATTGTGTTAACTTGTTTTGTGGAAAAGCCATATTAGACACAATCTGTTCAAAGAAAGAAAAATGTCTGGAGGGCTCAGAAACAAGTGCCCGTGTAAAGAAACTTAAATACATCTCCACACCTGCTGCTGTACTCTGTTTACTTTTCTGATTTGGATCCACAGTATTAATAGGCTAAAATCTCTCTTGCTCTTTCTTTTTCACTGTCCAGCTGGCTTTCTTCAACACTCACATAAAGGGAAAGTGGCAAATCCCATCAATGACACAGCAGTGGACAAACTGTGATTGGAGGAAAGACGGCGCTGACATGCTGCCGGTGTTGTGTGATGGACTCTGTGTCTTAGGTTTCATTAAATCCTACATGACACCATTTCTGATCAAACGAGTCTGCAAAGCACGGCAAGACGCCTCACATTCAAACATTCAATGTACTGCAGGAAAAGCACTTATCTCCACTGTTTCGGGTATCGACTTTTAAGAGAGTAGACTGAAATAAACCGTTGCCATGGAGGCAGGTGGGCGTTTCTGTGCATAGCTTGTGCAGACTTCTCCTTCTGTGGTTAATCTGTGAATTGGAACAAGTCATCTGGCCTTTTCAAGACCTTCAGATTCAAACCTAAGTGTTAAACATGACGTAGACCTTTTTTTTTTTCCTCCTCCAAAAGCCAATCATCCCGCGTGCACTTGGCCAATAAGACGTCACATCCCACGCATGTCAAGTAAAGCCTCACCACAAAAAAAAAACTAGGAGATGCTAGAATTTATTCAAAGTGCTGCGATCAATGAAGCCAATGTAAAAATCAAAATCCTCTTGTCTGAGTGTACAACAAACAGCTAAATGTATGAGGTTTGCCAAAAATCTAAATCTTAATGATTGACGACAGAGAGAGGAAGGAAGGAAACTGTTAATCTAATCTGTCGATCAATCAATCTGTCTTTTTTTTTCTGTATATCTGCGTCTGCTTACTCACTGATGACAAACACACTCAGGAGGAGAGAGGAAAAAAATCCACCAAGCTCACGTGGGCTTAATGATTAGCGGGAGATGCTTCAACAGCAGTGGGGGCTGAAAGGTTTTCAGCAGACATCATCAGTGATTGACTCACTCTAACTGTCATTGTGGTTTTGATTTTAAAATTGGGAAATGTTGGGAAATTGAAAACTTGCTTGCTGTCATCACCCCATCTTCACGTTAGACAGATTCAACAGATGAATAAGCCAGAGAGGCTGTAAATCTTAGACGAGCCTATCCTGTGGATGCTGAATGACAGATGATGAGTCTCCACAGACTTCCAGCTTCATCATTAAATCAAGTGGAGACACTGATGGGAGCAAGACTGTAAACTGAGGATGAAATTAAATGTCAGAAGGGGGAAGAAAGGTGATTCGAGTGACTTTGACAGGTTTGAGTATTTCAAAAACTGCTGACTTACTGGGATTTTCATGCACAACAACCATCTTACAGAGAAAGATCAGATATAAGAGAAATTATCCAGTGAGCGTGAGGATTTTTTGAGTGAAAATGCTGTGTTGATGGCAGAGGAAGGAGAATGGCCAGACAGACAGGCAACAGAACTATTAAGGTTATTTACTTCAGTAAAAGTACTAATACCACACTGTGACAGTAAAAGTCCTGCATTGAAAATATCACTGAAGTGAAAGTATGTAAATATAATCAGGAAAATATGAAAAATAAAAGTACACATGTGACTGTTAGTGGATTATTTTCATTATGGATCTGCTTAATATTTTCTATGTTAATCAACTGTTTGTTTGGTTTTGTACAAATTCAGAAAATAGTGAGAACTGCTCTCAGTCCACAGTGACACCTTCACCATGTTTGTTTTGTCCAACCAACAGTCCAAACCTCAATATGACTTAAAAAAAAAAAAAAGAAGAAGAAAATAACAAGAAAATCTTTACATTTGTGAAACTGAAACCATGAAATATTAATATCAAAATAGTTACATTTCCTCTCCATCTATGAGGATTCATGGATCTTAATTTATGAAGTTAGTTGCAAATGAATCTGTCAGATAATGGAAGTGAAATATGGTGAAGTATAAAGTGGGATGTATGAAAAGATTTAAGCAAAGTGCAGGTACCTCAAATGTGTACTAACAGTAAGTAAGGTATTTGAGTAAATGTACTTTGTTGCATTCCACCACTGGGCAACAGCAACTCAAACAGTCAGTGGCTGCAACTGCAGAAAAGCATCTCTGAACGCACAGCACGTCCAGCGCCGGAGCAGCTGGGGACCACCGGGTGAAGACCACGCTTGTCAGCTGACAGGAAACTGGGGCACAAATTGTCTCAGCCTCACCAAAACCGGACAATAGAAAGCTGAAAAAACGTTTCCTGGACTGATGAGTCTCCTTTTCACTGAGTATAGTAGCTGACCACGCGTCCATCCCTTCAGACCTCACTGTGCCCATCTCCAAACATCTGCTTCCAGCAGGTTAACGCGCCGTGTCACAGTAAAGCTCAAATCATCTCAAACTGGTTTCCTGAGCATGACAGCGATTAAGTTCACTGTGCTCAGATGGCCTCCACAGTCACCACACCTCAGCCCAGCAGGGCAGCAGTGGGATGCGGTGGAACCGGAGACTGGCATCGTGGATGCGCATCCGACTGATCTGCAGCCACGATGTCAGCATGGAGCAAAATCTCCGAAGACTGTTTCAGCACCTTAATTCTACACCACGAATTATTAAGGCAGTTTCTAGCTAGGTGTGTCTTATAAAGTAAAATATTTTGAGCCTCACACATTCCACTTTATTTGATGCCACTCGATTAGTAGACACTTGTTTGTTGTGCTTTGCTACAATCTCTTTGGCTTTGAATCTGCATCTGAAATCTGTGACATTTCCCTCGCTCTGTTTATACCCTCAGTGTTTATACATGAACTGCCTCCGCAACACAAATATTTAAGAACCTTATTACTCACTGAATTCGCAAAGAATAACAAGATAAACAACGACGGGACAGCAGAGAGAAACCATAACCATAACCTGTTTGCTGCGTGTGAGCGACGCACTTCTTATCGCTCAAGAGAAGGGCACGATATTCAACCAGCACTTGGCTAATTGTTCATGATGATCAGTAATGACCGCTGCCTCTCTGATTTCATTACAAAGAGCGGGAACACAGATCAGTCGTGATATCTTTTGCCCTGTAGAGACCTGCAGACCATCTATCAAAATGAATAATGGCTGTCGTGCCAAATCCTACAAGTCGGTGCGCAGGAACCACCTGTGGAGCCGCGTCGGGATCATCTCACATGAAAACTTTCATCAGTCAACACATGCATAGAGGCTGTAACCGCAGTGAAATGGCTTTTTGTCAGCTGTCATATTAAAAGTTGATCGTTTAAGTTTTAGCATCACCGTGAGAGTTTCAGACTTACTTGGTTCGTGCGTGAATCCCAGCCTGTATTCCGGGTCAGAAAACGAGTGAAGGACAGAGGCTGGACTTGCAAAGAAAAACTCTCTCTCTCTCTCTCTCTCTCTCTCTCTCTCTCTCTCTCTCTCTCTCTCTCTCTCTCTCTCTCTCTCCTCTCTCCCACAGCTCTAGACTGAACACAGACTTTGGAGTTTATATGATCCACCACTGAACAGTTTCAGCCATAAAGATTTTTACTGGCAGGGTTTTTTCACCTTATGGAGGTGGCGCATTATGATCCGCAGTGCTGTGATTCACTGTATGATTCACTGTGCAGTTAATTACAGGCACAGTGTTAGCAGTGGGGGGGGATTCCTTGAACCCAGTGAAATCTGGACATTAGTGATATAAAAAAAGCTGCCGGGGGTCGATCAATTCTGAAGTTTAAGTTTTACACGTGTGTAAAACATCTCTTTAAATCTCTTAACTTTTATTTACAGCTGAGACATTCAATGGAAATCCTGCGTGGGTGAGAGGTGAGGGCAGGTGCTGCGTGGATTATTAATGTGGGAGATGGGGACAGCAGTAACAAGGGACCATGGTAACATCATGAATTCCTCCAAACTCAGCATGCAGAGCGCCAAACAGTGCCAGCTGTCTTCCAGAAACGCACAGCTGCTATGGACTCCATCAGTGCTGAGTGGGTGCGAACAGGTTCGCTCAGCAAGCGTCATATTAAAGCATAGAGCGAATTTGGGCTGCTGACCTGGTTTCAGGAGTCTTTTGCATATCATTCATTTGCTTCCTCACCTGAAGGGCCACCTGCTCCAGCTATATGGCTCACCAGCTGTCTTAGAGCGGCATGTCCACCCACGCCAACGTGCGCCTGAGCGGTGCCAGTGTTTGTGCAGGACATAAAGAGGACTGCTTTATCTCGGGGGTATGCCAACAGCTATGTCTCAGCTTAAGAAAAATGTGGATTTGTGAGGTGCGAATCATGATGCATTTCCTTTGGGAAGAGTCCAAGGAAGTAGCCTGCAGCAAATATCAACACATCCTGTCTGGAAAGTAAAAATAGTCTTTTCATGTGTCAAAGTAGCAGCATTAAAGCAACGCCAAAGACAACACCAAGTTTTATTACACCTGCGTCTCATCTAGACAGTCTTATTTCTTTGTGGGTGCATGTATATGTATTTCTATATGGTTTGGCTCACAATCTTGTATTATCAAAAAGAAGCTGTTTCATCATCACGCACTGTTATCGCTCCATCCTTGCCTGTGGATGACTTTCCATGATGCCCCTTTCATACCCAATCATGATACTATCACCTGCTACCAATCAACCTGTTACCTTCCTTCTTTCCCAGCCTTTTATTGCTCCTGTCCCAACTTGTTTGAAACGTGTTGCTGCGTCAAATTCAGAATAAGCAAATATTTACAAATATCAATGAAGCTGATGAGGTAAGACGTTAAATGTATTGTCTTTGTACTGTTTTCAGTTGAGCGCATGTTAAAAAGGAATAGCAAATGATCACATTCTGTTTTGTTTGTTTTGCACACCGTTCCAGCTCTGGAATACGGATTGGATTTCTCACTTTCAAGAAATTCGAACTCTCAGCTTCCTCCTCAAACAATAAAAACACACTCATCTTTCTGGGGTTAATAATGTCTAGTGTTAGCTGTTGCCTTCACAGTCAACACGAACTAAACATGAACTGATATGACATTTGCTAAGTGTGAATCCTGATTGTCTGTTGGGATGATGTGTACTCTCAAAGGCACTGCGGAGATAACAAAATATCAAGCATTCAGCACATCTCACAGTGGCGAGGCGATGAGGCTCATAATGACCCTGCTAATGTGCTGATTCTGAGAATTAGTCTGGGGTCCATCTTGGACTCCTTTGGGTTTTGTGCCGTTATGAAATTGCTACTTGGCCAAAGGGAGCTCTGATGTGTGTGAGGCAACTGCGAGGGAAAGTTCACGAGGTCAGAAAACCCAAGCTTTTTCTTTTTGATGCAAGTATTATACATGCAGGAAATATCTGAATGTATATTTATGATGAGGTGTCTTTAACAATTCAAAGGTCAGCCTGATGTCAGAGAGGGTAACGTTTCCTCCAGCTGAACTTTGATTACATTTTTTCATCTGTATGCAAGCAACAGGTCAAGAAATACAGACATTGGAAAATACAAACTTTTGCCTCATGGTGGCATTAAAAGAAAGGTCAGAGACACTAAAGTCAATAGAGTTTCCCCTTTTGGGAATGTGAGTGTGTTTACTGGATTTTATGCCACTCGTAATGTCTCTCAGCCAGGAAGCTGAGAGCAGCTGTGCTTTGTCGTAATTCAGTCTTAACCTATTAGTTTGAGATCAGACTTAATTTGTCCATCATCTTGAGATAACCGATGACTTGATTTACTCCACTTTGTCTGATAATGCGGTAGAAATAAGAACTTCAGGAGAACACAAATGTTCTGATAACATTAATGTCCTGTTATGTACAAGTAGCTGCAGTGAAAATTAAACTTCCATTAGCCGATGAACACTGTCAGTGTGGGGATCTGCAGTTTCCCCCTTCTTTCCCTATTGTGTCTTTATTTGTCCCTCTCCTTCTGTCTCCTGTCAACCTCTCCCCTGTCTGCTGTTTATGTGTATGTTTCACTGCAGGGCGTGGCTCACAGGTTTGGGTCCGCCTCCTGTTTTCCTGAGCTCACCTGCTGCCACAGTATATAATGTCTGTACTCAGGTGCCAGACTCTCGCCAGCTTCAGTCCAACCTTTGTCTGTCTGCGCTTCATGAGTTTGCTGGATTTGGACACTCTTCCAGCCCGTTCACTTTCGGTCATCTCTTGAAACCATTGACTTTTTATTCAACTTTGACCTCCCTTGTCTGAGTTTAGCTTTTGGGTCCTTTTGTACAAAACCTGTGTATTAACTGCTTGCATTGTACACGTCCTAATTTGCATGTCGCTTGCCTTGCTCCTCTCAGCTTTTTATCCTGCTCAGCTGCTTCATGTTTTTGCCTGCTGTTATATTTTTACACGCTGCGTATTTTATCATTTCACCATTTGAATGGATAATTTTACATCAGGCCAAGGGACAACAGTTTGAAAATTAGCTGGCTAGCACTGGCCCACTTACAGTGATGGTGATCAGTGTGCAGGTGTTTTCGCTTATTTTAGGCAGGGCAGACCTCTCCTCAGGGACTGTTTGGGCACGTCTCCATCCTCACTCTCCTGGATGTTTTGATGCACCTGTTAGGTTGAGACAAATGTCCTCTTCTGGAGATTGGTGACCATAACAAACCCCTACCATCACTCTGGCCAACTTCAGCCTGAGAAGAAGTCGGAGTCATTCGGCCTGACGCCTTTTCTACACATGGGCTGTGCTGCAAAAACATGTCACAACAGTGGCAGCTGTGAGTTTGCCGTCAGACAGCTGCATACTTGAACTGTTGAAAGAGGCTGTGGGTCACTGTTGCCATTAAACAGCAGATGTACACTGCTGCATTGACTACGTAAAGTGGAAACTGTTGTATGAGAAAATCACAGCCGAAAGATGTCTGGTGAAGACAGTGGAGCAGTTTCAACAGGTATTTTGTGTTACATCTGCTCCATCTGAAGCAGCAGAGTCCTAACAATGAATTCTTGATGTTCTTATCAGTCTTGCTACATGAAGCACTGGATGCAGAAACACAATCATCAAATCTGTGTTCCCTGCCATCCCTACAGGAAAAGCTGTGGGTGAAGAGGTGATGAAAAGAAAGGAAGGAAGGAAGGGAGGGAGGGAGGGTGAGAGGGAGAAAAGAAGGTTGAAATGAGAAGAGGAAGGAAGGTTCAAAGAAAGGGACAGGAGCTTGGGTGTATTTGTGTGTGTGCGTGTGGACTGAGGAAAAGACCAGGAAGACATGGTAACCTAAATCAGAAAAATCTGAAAAAGCGACAGTCGATGACAAGAGGAGTGACCACAAAATCTGCAGATATTGAATTCCTGGACCTCCTTTCAGAAAATCCCTCTTTCAACAAACACCGTGAAGGTAGCCGAGCTGCTCTGTGGCAAAAAAGCTGCGTGAACGTATTCATGAAAACAGGAAGCCAGCCATTGTTTACCAACAGCCTCATTGCCTAGTTAGGGTAGGTTTGCCTCCTGTGGATGAAGATAAAAATGTCTTAGTTCATAAGAGGAGAGGCACAACAGGGTAGCTGTGGCATAAATGAGCCACCAGAGGCTTTTTTATGGGTTAATCAATATCTGTATTCTATAATTCATACGCAGTCGGTGTAAAATGTCGTCACCATCATCTAAACTGTACATAAACGAAGATTTAAACTGCCACACTGTGATGTGAATCTGCAGTGGTGACCAGGTTTTCTATTTCTGCCGTACAGCTGTGTCTGAGTAATCTGATTTCTTCTGCGTGCGAGTTGCGTGTTGTGTGTATGCACCTATTTGTAATGAGAATGTGTGTATTCAAATCTGTGTGCATGAATGAGTGCAGAGGTCTTCCTAATTTCATTAAGGTCAATCTGTACGATGGGAGCCCATAACAGCCCATAATTACTGAGTGTAGGGAAAGAAACAGGCCAGTTAGTGCGCATTGTTGAGTGGGGTGATTGTATCTTTCAAATTAAGATGCTTCTAATGGACGTCATTACTCACAGACCTGACTTGTATTATTTACGCTACAGATTTCTATAAATGATTTGCCAAAACTGAATACGTATGTCCCTCTTTGATGTTCAACATTAACTGACAAAATTAATTTGACAAAGAGCAATGTTTCATTTCTCTCTTGTGAGTCTTTGCCACCGTGCAACCATGTCTGAGTTTTGTGGGCCAACAGTGACATCTGCTGGTCAAGCCTGTACCTGCTGAAATATTCCTTAAAAGAGGTATGGCAACATCATTTTGCACTGGATGTGGCAATATGCTGGACATTTATCTTTTCATAAAACAAATCAAAGCTCCTTTTATTACTTGGCATCATCATAACCTTCAGTAAATCTTCTGTGAACTCAAGACCAAGCAGATAATCTCCAGTATTAATCGTGGCCGCCTGCAGATCAGAGTCTCTGAAAATAATAAGAGAAGATCTTCGGCTAATCTCCCTTCACATGTGGGATTTACTCTCCTGTTTGCACTCGGAGTTGACTTTGTAACAGTCTGATCAGCTTCTGTAAACAAACCCATCAATTGTCAACTCTTTGTGGTGAAAAGAAAGCTGAACCTTAAAGCCAGCTAGTACTGAAGCAGACCCCAGGCTGCTGATCATTACATTGACACAGTGTGGTTTGCTCCTTATTTTATAATATATACACTGCAGGAAGTGGAGTGGATGCTCATTTCTTCCATCCTCCCATTCCTCCTCCTTCCCCTTTTCCATCTTTTCCCCGTCCTTTACTCCTCCTCCTACATGTTCCTCCCTCCAGCTCTCTCTCTTCCCTCTTTTCTCGTGCCAATTTCGACACTTCCTTACTTCTTTCACTGCAGCTGTTCCTACCTGTCCAATTATGTCACATCGTTTAGGATGTTCTTTGCACATTTTCTGAGACTCCTGATTTAATAAAAATTACAAAATGGGTCAAACTGATTGTTTCAACCAGTGTGTCACCAGATCCTGTAATACTGACACAGCAGAGTGCCACAGTGATGGAGGAGGTGTTCATATCAGGAGTCCTGCATTGAAAATGGTACTGAAGTGAAAGTATTATTGAGAAAATGTACTCAATGGAGAAAAGTGGCCCCTTTGGCTGTAATTATATCCAGAGATTGTTATTACTCATGCAACTATGTGTAAGCTGCAAGCAGCTTTTTTCTGCTGTGATCAGTTCAGAGGGAGCTAATTTTCCAAACAGCAATGCAAAACCTAAGAAAAATCTTCAATGTACTGTGATTTTAGATGAGGAAAAGCCTGAAATTCTTACATTTGAGAAGCTAAAATCAGAGAATGTTTGACAATAATTAGCCAGTTATCAAAAGATGTTGCAGATTAATCAGCTCTAATTTGATATTTGTTTAGGTAGTCAAATCTATAATAATGTATCATTCTTTTTTATGACCTCTTCATACTGTAGAACTTAGTAAAGTAACTTGTAATTGTAGCTGACAAATAATTATAGTGGAGTTAAAGGTACAATATTTGCCTCTGAACTGTGGAGTATTAAGTGAAATGGAGGTGCTCAAGTAAAATACAGGTACCTCAAACTTGTATTTGAGTACAGTATTTGAGTAAATGTACTGAGTTACATTCCACCATTAGAATGGATTAGTCAGTAGTGAGCTCCCCTTTCAAGCAGAGGAATTTAAAAAAAGCATCTGTCCTTCTGAAGTGTCCTTGAGCAAAACACTTAATCCTCACCAGCTCCAGTGATTTGGATTTGTAACAGTGTCTGCTTTGCCGCATGAACCAAATCTCTTCAAACAGAGAACAGCGTTAACATGTAATTTCAGCACTTAGTCATGTTATTTTGATGACACATTTATCTTCGGCATGAAACCACTTCGTTTTTTGTTTTTTTTTCTTAATCAGAAACTGTGTTTCATCACATCATTTAAATTGTTTCTTTTCTTATTAAAATGTGCCGGATGAGTGCAGCAATTTCCAAAATGAGTAAAAAATGATTACAAAACATCTTCTTTGACATGTTGCGTCAGCCAGACAATTTGAATAAGGTCATCAATTGACTTGATTTCAACATTTTGTCGGCGTGTCAGCATTTTTCCAGCCGTGCTGCATCTGATAAGAGCTTTTGTCAGGCTGCATATCAGAGCCCTCTTCAGTGGCAGTCTTTTTGCCGTCGTTGAGCCAAGCCGACTGGCATTAACTAGGATGACAGAGGCCCACTTCATACGCCCTCCACATCATTTTCACTTTCCTTTTTATAAACCTCTCATCAGCCTCCCCCTCTCTCTCTCGCTCACTCTCCCACTCGCTCCCCCCGTCTTTCTCTCAAATCCCTCTTCTCTCCCCTCTTCCACTTAATTTTCTCCAATTTACTCCGCTTCCCCCACCTCCTCTCCTCTTGCTGCCTTCCTCCATCCCTCAGTCTCTTGGGCATTTTGCAGTCACATAGTCAGGCATGTGAGGTGAAGGACTTATGTAATCTGCTCTCTCCATACTCCATACCGTCTCTTTTTCTCTGTCTGTCTGTCTTTTTCTCTTCAGTGGTGCTAATTTAACAATGAAGTGGAGGCAAATTCACCTCTTGTCTTTCTGTGGAAGAATCCTATTGTAAACGACAGCTGAATGTCTACTGATTGTGTCATTTCCCTGTCTGTCACAGGAATGAGGTACATGTTATCTTTCACAGTTTGTTCTTCATACATGCTGCAGCAATGTGATTTTTTTAAATTACTTAATAATTCAAATAATCATATGTATTTTTGAAGAATTGCAGACACATGCAGTCTCATTTCCTCTTATCCTGGTGTAAGATATTGCGCTGAGCACTGATGAGCTGGAAATTAATTTTTGCAGTTGGAAAATTTCTCAATGTTGGAAAAAAAGGCAAACAAACCAAAAGCTTAATCCAACCTGAGTAAGCAGAAATAGTGAGGTGTTAGCATATTGGATAATTCCAGCAAACAGCCGGCAATGTGGAGGTAGGCAATATTCAGTCAAATCCATGTGAAAGATAGCAGGGGCTCATCATGCAAGTCTATCCATCCTGAAATTCAATTTATTTTCCTCCAGTTTATACCTTAGAAAAAACCTGGTCTGAATGAGAACTAGCTGACTGGGGACTTGAGGTATTTTATCACATGAGCTCCCAAATAAGTGATACATATATTCTATATATGTGATATTCTGAATTGTAAATGAATGAGGTAATTGCAAAAGAGTACAGATTGTGTTTACCTTTTTTTTTTTTTTTTTTAACCCGTAATGATGATTCATCATTAAGGTTAGCTAAAAGACCAAATGTGATGAGGATGTTTAAATTACACCCTAAATATGATCAGCAAACAATGCAGAAGGAGTTCACTGAAACACTGATGACCTTTCCACATTCTGTCTTATTCATATACAGAGATGAATCTATGCTGGCTGAGACACAACTCCAAAATGCTAATTTCTACTGAGCATCTGACTCAGTTCTTGTTGTCTAAGACAGACACTGTGCACAGTGTGAATGTGTGTATGACTGTGTCTGTGTGTGTGCACGCGTGTGCATGCACTGCATGTGTGTCTGTGTGTGGGTGCCTGAGTGGTGGATTGACTTGAACCCAGGGGCAGTCCTTGAATAGACAGACCCACTCATCTGTTTCTAATGAAGAATATTGCACTGCACTGGACACAGACAGAAGCCTCGTCCTCACACATACAATCAAACACACACACGCACACACGTGTCAAACATGCATACTTATTGGTACACACAGCCATGCATTCCACACAGACACGCATGCACCTATACAACACATGCATATGACGGAGTCTGCTGATCATGCAGGCCCCTTTGAACAGTTTCTGGGCTTTAGTTCGCACACAGGCTTCCACAGACACACACATTCAAAGAATACACACAAAGCGCAGGTACAAACACATCATACAGAGAGATTGGCATGATTGCTTTATGTTTTGAAATCCCAAGATAAAACATAACATTTGATCAATAGCAACAAGCTATAACAGAATAGTTTGCCTATCAAGTCTTCAGTAACTTAAATGTGTTTTCTGTGCATGTCCACATCAAAGCAGAGAGACTTCTTGATTTGGTGGTGTTGATGGCTCTCGCCTGCCGCCAAGTCTTGTTCACTGTCACGCAGTTGCTGGCAGGCTGAAATGTGTTTTCAAGCGAAGAGTCTGCCGTTCTGAGCTCAGTTGTACGCCGCATGTCAAACACCCTGATAAAGCCATATATGATGAGCCTCTGGAGGGGAAGCATGGTGACACTGTGATACAGCGAAATGACACTGGGAGATAGTGGAGTTAATGATTTTCAGCCGCCATCATAGCTGCTACTGCATGAAAACCCGCACAATATTACAAATGATTATTTAATGATTTTGATTTTTCAAACTGATGTCAGAGCACACGAAACAAGAAATATACCGTTTTTTAAGATGTGGGATCAACATTTACATCAAATCAAAATCATCATTCAGTATTAACATTTTTTCCTTCCAGGCACGTTTTGTTTCCTTATATCTCTGGCAAAAGACGCAACAGTGGGTGTACGATACATTACAAATAAGGCAGGCAGTGAGGTTTGCCATGAAGAGGGAGATTTGATCTGCCCGAATAAGGCTTCAGGTTGAGGATTGAGACACTGAATGTTCTAGATCACTGAGGGGTGGTTTATTTAAGTCACGGTGTCTTTGTTTGCAAAGTTAAGGCGAATATCTCCTGCAGCATCTCCTCATATTAAATCTGAATAAACTGACTGTAGAACAGCTAAAAGTGTATTTGGCAGAAAGGGAAAATTACAAATACAGACATTTCACATATGCCCTACGAGAACTGGCATGCAGCGGCAGTACTTTTGATTATCCTTCAAAAGAACAAGACATTTGTTGAATGGTAGCCTCTTAAACCTGTTGCATTTAGAAAACCTCCTCTTTTATTACAAATAAGTGCTTTTAAGTGGAATAAAGCACCAGTTCCTACTGGCAGCTGCACGGTGACACTGCAGAATGATTACAGCCTGTGTCACTGCTGATTTCATTAAGTGATGAAGGTAATGGGGAGGGTCAGGCGTGGCAGGACTTAGCAGAGGGTTTTTAGTCAAACATTAAAAACTCCGACCGGTGAAACAAGCTTATGTCACTCTAACTAAAGTACAGAAGGAAACTCCTAAAGTGGGTTGTACAGTGATGTCTAATACAGTTGTGCTGAAAGAATAAGAAGAGAAGAAGAAAAAAGGGCTTTATTTAGGCTGGTTTTACTTTAGGACATCTAAAGCATCATCAGCTTTTCTTTGATTTGTTTTCCACCTCAAACTCTCACTATTCTCCCTCCATCTTTCCTTAATTTGTGCCTTTCAGTCTTTTCTGTCTGTATACTTCTAGTTGTTGTCTTTTTCATCTTTCACACATCTTTAAGTCCACACACATTTTAAAAGACAACTCCACAGATTTAGCTTTGCACTATATAACATTGTTGGACTCACAATGGACAGTTTGAGAAAAGGATGAAGAAGAATGAGAAATATTGTTGTTTTTATTCCAAGCATTTTTCTTCCTTGTTAAATCCTGTCAACTACATTACCCACAATGCACCGTGCCTGCTGATAATTCAGTTCAGGAGATTCAGCTCAGTGTTATGTGAGTAGCAGCTAATGTAGCCTTAAACCGTGAGTCTCAAGCAGAGATGAGGAGTGGGTTACACAGGTCTGGTAACCTCACTTCTTTCTTCCTCCACAAACACATATTTTGCTGACTCAAGTGACATCATTCGAAGCACTATATCAGACTGGAGTCACATGTTTCATTTTTATGCAGTAGTACAACCCAAGAGCTGTCTTTGTCAGTTGAGATCCCCATTAAGTCTACAGCATCTTTGCAGTAGACTTAAACACATTGCTACATAAGACAATGCTAATGCTACATAAGAGTTTCTCTCATGAAATGCATGCTCTCTGTCTTACCCACTCACTGTTACACACTTTCTTTCTTAAGCACCTACACAAAAACAGAATGAAATGTATATAATTTCACAAGAGCCAATGACCTTCAGTGCCTGCATGTTTTTCCAGTCACACAAAGCTTGGGAGTCCCAGGGCTAAGAGACATCATGCAGACACTACAGAGAGAGAGAGAGAGAGAGAGAGAGAGAGAGAGAGAGAGAGAGAGAGAGAGAGAGAGAGTGAGTGAGAGAGAGAGAGAGAGAGAGACGTTATCTGTGCAATTCCAAGCCCTGTCCATCATGTGGCAGTGTGCAGCTTCTTAGGAGCTTCTGTCACAATGGAGCAGAGCCAGTCAAAGTCAGCCTAATCCCTCACACACACACACACACACACACACACACACACACACACACACACACACACACACACACACACACACACACACACACACAGATATGTCTGGTCTTTATCTCTGTGTGCAGCTTGAAGCTTACAGCCTGCCTCCCCCCCTGCGTTCTCCTGCTCCTCTTTCTTTGATGCCTCTCTGGAAACACAGGACCTGCTAATGGAGACAAGGAAAAGGCTTCTCACTACACTTCCTTCTTGTCATTCATGCCAATTCATTACAGTAATGTTTGAAAAGGAGGGGGAAAAGGAATGAAAAACAAAACAGATTTGCTGCGTCTGTTTGTCTTTGCATTAGCAAAAAATACCATTTTGCCTGAGCACTGTGACAAATGTTGTAAAATGACAGACGGAAGTAACAAATTTTACTGATGTCTGAAGACTTTCTGAAGAAGGGACTGAGGAATGGTGCATTTTCTTTGTCTGTGCGTGTATGCATGTATGCAAAGAGGAAGCGATTACTGTTGGTGCATTTATTGAAGAAGACAGTCCCATTCTTCTTTCGGTTTTTCCTCTCTGTTCTATTTTTCTTTTCTTTCCATATGAGGCAGTGAACTGTAATTAACATAACAACTAACAATTCTATACTGTTTTTCAATATGTCAGAAGCTGCAGTCGAGTTGTTCTTGGATATATAGGTGTCATTACCTGAGTTAAAGTACCTAAGTTGATTCTTGACCTTGGAAACAGCAGCTGACATGGACACCGCGTCCACATCCTGGTGTTTACTTTTGATCTGAGTCTGAGATTGTTATAAAGCCCTTCATTTAAATTAAGGGAAATCTTAATGGTACCACAGCCCAGTCTCATACCAGTTTAATAGACCCATGAATCCGCTAAAGGACAGCTTGTCAATGTCGCGTTCTTCCTTGCTTGAAAAGTACACGCAACCATGAAGGTGCAGCACCAGCAGGGGGAGATAATGACAGAAAGAAAGGACAAACACAGTACAAATAGCACAGTGTCACAGGACTTTGACATGGGAGATCTGGGTTCATTTCCCATGTGAAACCAATAGTTAGTATGAATTTGTTTTCAGGAAGCAGTTATTTTAAGGCAATCCATGATCATTTTCCTTGTTTTGGCACCCAAACCTCCCCAAACTGTGACCTGAAATGATTCTCAGCAAGATTTATTTTGAAGGCCTTCACAGACATTGCATATGTATTACAGCTAACTTCACCACCCAATGAGAACGCATTCTTTTCAAGCCTACATGAAGAAAAACATGAGACTGATATGGTGTATTAGGGCTATTACACGCTTTGGCTTCCAACGAAGTGCTTTGCTGTTTAAATAGAAGAGTACCCCTGTGGCCAAAGCGAGGTCCATAAAGAAATGGTTTTCAAAATTTGCTCTGGATGAACTTGAGTGTTCTGCACAGAGCCCTGATCTCAACCCCATCCGAACACACAAAAAACATAAAGAAACAACCCACCTTCACACACACACACACACACACACACACACACACACACACACACACACACACACACACACACACACACATTTACAGACTAAAACATATCACATGACCCCCTCCCATTCTAACACACACATACACATATCCATCTTTCCCCACACTTGCTCTCGTCCTGTCACACACTCAGAGTCAGTGATCCTTGCTGTGCAATCAAATTCATCTTTGTTCTACAGATTGACAGTTTGATTTATAGTGTTTTGTTATGTGGCAGTTTGAGCCCAGATCTTGGCTTCGAGAAAAGAAGGAACCACTCAATTATTACCTTTTATGGCTTTATTCCACATCCACAATAGTGCTGTCATCCTGAAATGGCACCCTTGTGCTATTCAGTGCAGCACTCAGCATATTTTATGTTGACTGTTTATCATAACAATGAGGAGGATGACGGATTTGAGATTATCCAAATGTGATTTTGACCTTGTGTTAACAAGGAAAGGAAAACATCAAGATGATTTGCAAAGCAGCAGAAGAATTCTGAGATGAAGAGTGAAGTTGTTTAATATTTCACTGCTGTGTGAGATACTGAAGATATCCATACTGAACCTTGATACGAGGGTTACTGTACAAAACAAGGGTTGATGTAGAGGTATACTGCTGAAAAGTGGATAAAATGTGTGAGTGGAGACTGCAAGGTAGCTAGTCATTCAGAACAAGACCTGTGACCTATTTGACAGGAAAGTGAACAGCATGAGTTTAACATGAAAAATGAGTGAGAACAAAGAGCCACTAATCACTAATGCCAAGAGAAAAAAACCTCACCATGTGAATGAAAACAACAAAGTCAAATAAAACAAAAACAAATGAGATTCATGTGAACATCTGAGAAAATAGCCGAGTAGAGAACAGTAAAATACTCCCCACGCATTTAGTACAAAGTACGTTCAAAAGCATCATTTACTTGAGTGTTTCTGTTTTTAATGTACTTTATACTTCTATTTCATTACATTTCAGAGGCCAATATTTTGGAGTTTTTATCTGATGGTTATAGTTAACCTTTCTAGATTATGAGAAAACATGGTCATTTTATAAAATTTGATCCATTGTTTTATACAGTATCAAGAGGAGAGATGAACACTGATATTATGTTCAAACAGCAAGAAGTTTAAGCAGGAAGTAGTGTGATATATTAAACAGCACACTGAAATGAGAGGCAGTGGAGGTTGGGATGACTGGGTGGAAGTACAAAGCATCTGAGATCATGGTTTGTGTCCTGTCTTCTCCGTTTGTTTCAGCCTTTTTTCTTTAACAATGCTAGCCATGTTTCCCAAACCAATTTAATTACCAAACCTGCCTGGTTTATCTATTATCTGGTTTGCTTTTAGGTGAGTTTGTCGTCATTTTCTGTTGTTATTTGCGGAACAGTGCAATCACATACATACATAACTTCTCTTTATTGTCACAGCTGCAAACTGAGACACAACAAAGACATTGAACATTGTATTTCCTACATTTATTCTAAATGTCACAGACCTTCTACAGTTAAAAAAAGACCTCACTTGAAATATATTTTAAAAATGCTGCAAAATGAACACACTGAAATCCCTCCTGCTCTGTGACTCAGTTTCAAAGTGTAATCAGTGAAATCAGCTGCTGCAGTGTTGGCTGGAACGGAAACTAGCAGACTCTTGAATCTCAATGGGACATGATTGAAAACCATTTCCACGGTGTACAGTTCTGTATGCCTGCTTTTTTTTTTATACGCCTGCTTTTTTCACTTTAATGACCAGGTTGACATGTTATGGAAACTGGTATGTACATTGGTTACCTAACCCAATATATAACAGAAGACTTCAGTTATTAGTTTGGTGAGCATCCCTGAGGCCTCTCAGTCTGCAAAACTGAACATACAGTATGTGCAGTATGATTATTGTGAAATCCATATTGATCCAGCTACTATACGTAAGTGCCTGAAGGTTACATTTTGTTGTCTGAAGATTTCACCCCTCACCCCAAGTGCACCATGATTACTTTATTGTGTGCATCCTTAGACTGACCCAATGAGAAAACTATTATTTTCTTGGCTGCTTTTAATGTAATTTGTTTTATTGCACCAGACATACTAGCAAAAATCAAACTAAAAACATAATCTTGTTTTTACTGTTAATACTTAAAATACAATTGAACTTGGGAAATAAGGCTAGCCTTACTTTTGTAGGTTTTGTTTTTTTTGTCTTGTAAACCGAGCTGTCAGAAAATACTGTGGAAATGAAAAGAAATATCTGGATTCACGGTAATCAGTTTTATGTCATTCTGTATATCTACAGCAACATTCTGTTATTTTAACCTTGATATAAAACATGCTTTTCTGCATTTTTTGTATTTTTAGTATCACAAAAGTATGACCCACAATGTAACACAACAGTTGCTGAATTACATTCAAAGCAGCTGCTCAGTATTTTTGTATACATCTTAAAATACTCACGAGATGACAGATACATAAAGATTTGAAAATTTTCAGGCCAAATAGATACCAACAAATGTTAGGTTATGAATGGATGACCAATTAATTTATTTCTGTTAAGAAATACCTACCTTGACAGTGAGAGGCAGAGATTAAAAATACATTTTTGTGATGATTGATACTGTATTTAGTGCATTAATTTAGCATTTTTAAATTCAAAGCTCAGGACTGAACTGGCACCGCTGAAGATTAAAAAAAATGTGACACCAAATGAATTGTGAGACGAATGGCTTACAGACGAGGAGCCTACCCCCTTTTGTTTTTTTTCCCCCCTTCTTGTAAAATATGACATTATTTCCCATTACTTAAAGTGCCATTGTGGTAACCTGACAATTCGATGATTGGTCTACTACCCACATACTCAATATTCCCAGACAGACAACTCATTTCCCTGAAATACATAATAACAATATATTCACATCAGGTTATAATAATGCTGTCATTGGTGACCTACATTTATGGTGGTAAAGCATTAATCATACAACCTACAGGGAGGAGAGCTGCAGCCTGCTATGCCCCAAAGGAGGCCATTCAGGCAAGGGAACCAGGGGAGCCCGTGTCTCTTTCTGGAACAATAACACACATTACTAAATGCTGGGGTTGTAGAAGGTTACCTCACAGAAGTGCACAGGGGTTTGTGTGTGTGGATTGTGGGTGTGTTGTGGTAGCCCACTGGCCCTTTTGATACTCAAAGGAGTTGTTTTGAAAGTGACAGATTAATTGCTGGTTTCTGCTCAACCCTGAATACACTACAGGATCTGTACCCATGGGAGGCAGAAGCCAAAGTTTCAAATTAATCAAACATGAGCTGAGGAAGGCAATGTAGACAAAAACGATTTTAAGAACTACATTCAATAAAGACAAGGCTTGAATTTGTAGGGACCAATGTGAGCAAGAGCTGTGTGAACTCAGGAAAATGTTTTTTCATTTCATCAGTGGTACCTTTTAGAATTAGGAAAACATCTAATAATCTGCTAGAGAGAGTGGCAGTATCCATCTGAAAATACGTGTCATCATCAGTGCACTGATGATTAGATTTTGAATCCAGTGTCATCATATGTACAAATTACAATTTCAATTACAGTTTGCACCAGTCCCACTTCGGAATTCCAGAAAAAAATTGATTTAGTAAATTCACTGGACTGAATTTAGGAATTCACTGTCCCACCGGGACTAATCCTCTTTGAGTTTTGGGATCCCCTGACTTTCCCTGCAATGCCAAGATGAGGTACCTGTCAGCACAGGTTTGGCTGATGTATGACAAAGTATAAGAAGTAATTGCATTGGCCGGGAATCAGACCCAGGTCTCCCGCATGGCAGGTGAGAATTCTACCACTGAACCACCAATGCTCGATATAGATCAGTTCATGTCAAATCGTTTGCACCAGTCCCACTTCGCGATTCCAGAAAAGGTTTGGCTGATGTATAACAAAGTATAAGAAGTCATTGCATTGGCCAGGAATCGGACCCGGGTCTCCCGCGTGGCAGGCGAGAATTCTACCACTGAACCACCAATGCTTGATATAGATAGCTTCATGTCATATCGTTTGCACCAGTCTCACTTTGGGATACCAGAAAAAATTTGATTTCAGTAAAAGATAGACTAGATTGCCATTAAATTATGCCCAGGAATTCACTGTCCCACCGGGACTAATCCTCTTTGAGTTTGGGATCCGCTGACTTTCCCTGCAATGCCAAGATGAGGTACGTGTCAGCACAGGTTTGGCTGATGTATGACAAAGTATAAGAAGTCAGTGCATTGGCCAGGAATCGGACCCGGGTCTCCCGCGTGGCAGGCGAGAATTCTACCACTGAACCACCAATGCTTGATATAGATTGCTTCATGTCATATCGTTTGCACCAGTCCCACTTCGCGATTCCAGAAAAGGTTTGGCTGATGTATAACAAAGTATAAGAAGTCATTGCATTGGCCGGGAATCGGGCCCAGGTCTCCCGCATGGCAGGCAAGGATTCTACCACTGAACCACCAATGCTCGATATAGATGGCTTCATGTCATATCATTTGCACCAGTCCCACTTCGCGATTCCAGAAAAGGTTTGGCTGATGTATAACAAAGTATAAGAAGTCATTGCATTGGCTGGGAATCGGACCCAGGTCTCCCGCGTGGCAGGCGAGAATTCTACCACTGAACCACCAATGCTTGATATAGATTGCTTCATGTCATAGTGTTTGCACCAGTCCCACTTAGGGATTCCAGAAAAAATTGATTTAAGTAAATGATGGACTAGATTGCCATTAAATTATGCCCAGGAATTCACTGTCCCACCGGGACTAATCCTCTTTGAGTTTTGGGATCCCCTGACTTTCCCTGCAATGCCAAGATGAGGTACGTGTCAGCACAGGTTTGGCTGATGTATGACAAAGTATAAGAAGTCATTGCATTGGCCGGGAATCGGACACAGGTCTCCCGCGTGGCAGGCGAGAATTCTACCACTGAATCACCAATGCTGGATATGGATTGCTTCATGTCATAGAGTTTGCACCAGTCCCACTTAGGGATTCCAGAAAAAATTTGATTTCAGTAAAAGTTAGACTAGATTGCCATTAAATTATGCCCAGGAATTCACTGTCCTACTGGGACTAATCCTCTTGAGTTTTGGGATCCCCTGACTTTCCCTGCAATGCCAAGATGAGGTACCTGTCAGCACAGGTTTGGCTGATGTATGACAAAGTATAAGAAGTCATTGCTTTGGCCGGGAATCGGACCCAGGTCTCCCACGTGGCAGGCAAGAATTCGACCACTGAACCACCAATGCTTGGTATGGATTGCTTCATGTCATAGAGTTTGCACCAGTCCCACTTCGCGATTCCAGAAAAGGTTTGGCTGATGTATAACAAAGTATAAGAAGTCATTGCATTGGCCGGGAATCGGACCCGGGTCTCCCGCGTGGCAGGCGAGAATTCTACCATTGAACCACCAATGCTTGATGTAAATAGCTTTATGTCATATCGTTTGCACCAGTCCCACTTCGCGATTCCAGAAAAGGTTTGGCTGATGTATAACAAAGTATAAGAAGTCATTGCATTGGCCGGGAATCGGACCCGGGTCTCCCGCGTGGCAGGCGAGAATTCTACCATTGAACCACCAATGCTTGATGTAAATAGCTTTATGTCATATCGTTTGCACCAGTCCCACTTAGGGATTCCAGAAAAAATTTGATTTCAGTAAAAGATAGACTAGATTGCCATTAAATTATGCCCAGGAATTCACTGTCCCACCGGGACTAATCCTCTTTGTGTTTGGGATCCGCTGACTTTCCCTGCAATGCCAAGATGAGGTACGTGTCAGCACAGGTTTGGCTGATGTATGACAAAGTATAAGAAGTCACTGCATTGGCCAAGAATCAGACCCGGGTCTCCCGCGTGGCAGGCAAGAATTCTACCACTGCACCACCAATGCTCAATATAGATTGCTTCATGTCATATCATTTGCACCAGTCCCACTTTGCGATTCCAGAAAAGGTTTGGCTGATGTATAACAAAGTATAAGAAGTCATTGCATTGGCCGGGAATCGGACCCGGGTCTCCCGCGTGGCAGGCGAGAATTCTACCACTGAACCGCCAATGCTTGATGTAAATAGCTGTATGTCATATCGTTTGCACCAGTCCCACTTAGGGATTCCAGAAAAAAATTGATTTAAGTAAAAGATAGACTAGATTGCCATTAAATTATGCTCAGGAATTCACTGTCCTACTGGGACTAATCCTCTTGAGTTTTGGGATCCCCTGACTTTCCCTGCAATGCCAAGATGAGGTACGTGTCAGCACAGGTTTGGCTGATGTATGACAAAGTATAAGAAGTCATTGCATTGGCCGGGAATCGGACCCAGGTCTCCCGCGTGGCAGGCGAGAAATCTTCCACTGAACCACCAATGCTGGATATGGATTGCTTCATGTCATAGAGTTTGCACCAGTCCCACTTAGGGATTCCAGAAAAAATTTGATTTCAGTAAAAGTTAGACTAGATTACCATTAAATTATGCCCAGGAATTCACTGTCCTACTGGGACTAATCCTCTTGAGTTTTGGGATCCCCTGACTTTCCCTGCAATGCCAAGATGAGGTACCTGTCAGCACAGTTTTGGCTGATGTATGACAAAGTATACGAAGTCATTGCATTGGCCGGGAATCGGACCCGGGTCTCCCACGTGGCAGGCGAGAATTCTACCACTGAACCACCAATGCTGGATATGGATTGCTTCATGTCATAGAGTTTGCACCAGTCCCACTTAGGGATTCCAGAAAAAATTTGATTTCAGTAAAAGATAGACTAGATTGCCATTAAATTATGCTCAGGAATTCACTGTCCTACTGGGACTAATCCTCTTGAGTTTTGGGATCCCCTGACTTTCCCTGCAATGCCAAGATGAGGTACCTGTCAGCACAGGTTTGGCTGATGTATGACAAAGTATAAGAAGTCATTGCATTGGCTGGGAATCGGACCCGGGTCTCCCGCGTGGCAGGCGAGAATTCTACCACTGAACCACCAATGCTGGATATGGATTGCTTCATGTCATAGAGTTTGCACCAGTCCCACTTAGGGATTCCAGAAAAGGTTTGGCTGATGTATAACAAAGTATAAGAAGTCATTGCATTGGCCGGGAATCGGACCCGGGTCTCCCGCGTGGCAGGCGAGAATTCTACCACTGAACCGCCAATGCTTGATGTAAATAGCTGTATGTCATATCGTTTGCACCAGTCCCACTTAGGGATTCCAGAAAAAAATTGATTTAAGTAAATGATGGACTAGATTGCCATTAAATTATGCCCAGGAATTCACTGTCCCACCGGGACTAATCCTCTTTGAGTTTTGGGATCCCCTGACTTTCCCTGCAATGCCAAGATGAGGTACGTGTCAGCACAGGTTTGGCTGATGTATGACAAAGTATAAGAAGTCATTGCATTGGCCGGGAATCGGACCCAGGTCTCCCGTGTGGCAGGCGAGAAATCTACCACTGAACCACCAATGCTGGATATGGATTGCTTCATGTCATAGAGTTTGCACCAGTCCCACTTAGGGATTCCAGAAAAAATTTGATTTCAGTAAAAGTTAGACTAGATTACCATTAAATTATGCCCAGGAATTCACTGTCCTACTGGGACTAATCCTCTTGAGTTTTGGGATCCCCTGACTTTCCCTGCAATGCCAAGATGAGGTACCTGTCAGCACAGGTTTGGCTGATGTATGACAAAGTATACGAAGTCATTGCATTGGCCGGGAATCGGACCCGGGTCTCCCACGTGGCAGGCGAGAATTCTACCACTGAACCACCAATGCTGGATATGGATTGCTTCATGTCATAGAGTTTGCACCAGTCCCACTTAGGGATTCCAGAAAAAATTTGATTTCAGTAAAAGATAGACTAGATTGCCATTAAATTATGCCCAGGAATTCACTGTCCCACTGGGACTAATCCTCTTGAGTTTTGGGATCCCCTGACTTTCCCTGCAATGCCAAGATGAGGTACGTGTCAGCACAGGTTTGGCTGATGTATGACAAAGTATAAGAAGTCATTGCTTTGGCCGGGAATCAGACCCAGGTCTCCCACGTGGCAGGCGAGAATTCTACCACTGAACCACCAATGCTTGATATGGATTGCTTCATGTCATAGAGTTTGCACCAGTCCCACTTCGCGATTCCAGAAAAGGTTTGGCTGATGTATAACAAAGTATAAGAAGTCATTGCATTGGCCGGGAATCGGACCCGGGTCTCCCGCGTGGCAGGCGAGAATTCTACCACTGAACCACCAATGCTTGATGTAAATAGCGTTATGTCATATCGTTTGCACCAGTCCCACTTAGGGATTCCAGAAAAAAAATTGATTTCAGTAAATGATGGACTAGATTGCCATTAAATTATGCCCAGGAATTCACTGTCCCACTGGGACTAATCCTCTTTGAGTTTTGGGCTCCCCTGACTTTCCCTGCAATGCTAAGATGAGGTACAATCAGCACAGGTTTGGCTGATGTATGACAAAGTATAAGAAGTCATTGCATTGGCCGGGAATCGGACCCGGGTCTCCCGCGTGGCAGGTGAGAATTCTACCACTGAACCACCAATGCTGGATATGGACTGCTTCATGTCATAGAGTTTGCACCAGTCCCACTTAGGGATTCCAGAAAAAATTTGATTTCAGTAAAAGTTAGACTAGATTGCCATTAAATTATGCTCAGGAATTCACTGTCCTACTGGGACTAATCCTCTTGAGTTTTGGGATCCCCTGACTTTCCCTGCAATGCCAAGATGAGGTACCTGTCAGCACAGGTTTGGCTGATGTATGACAAAGTATAAGAAGTCATTGCATTGGCCGGGAATCGGACCCTGGTCTCCCGCGTGGCAGGCGAGAATTCTACCACTGAACCACCAATGCTGGATATGGATTGCTTCATGTCATAGAGTTTGCACCAGTCCCACTTAGGGATTCCAGAAAAAATTTGATTTCAGTAAAAGTTAGACTAGATTGCCATTAAATTATGCTCAGGAATTCACTGTCCTACTGGGACTAATCCTCTTGAGTTTTGGGATCCCCTGACTTTCCCTGCAATGCCAAGATGAGGTACCTGTCAGCACAGGTTTGGCTGATGTATGACAAAGTATAAGAAGTCATTGCATTGGCCGGGAATCGGACCCTGGTCTCCCGCGTGGCAGGCGAGAATTCTACCACTGAACCACCAATGCTGGATATGGATTGTTTCATGTCATAGAGTTTGCACCAGTCCCACTTAGGGATTCCAGAAAAAATTTGATTTCAGTAAAAGATAGACTAGATTGCCATTAAATTATGCTCAGGAATTCACTGTCCTACTGGGACTAATCCTCTTGAGTTTTGGGATCCCCTGACTTTCCCTGCAATGCCAAGATGAGGTACCTGTCAGCACAGGTTTGGCTGATGTATGACAAAGTATAAGAAGACATTGCATTGGCCGGGAATCGGACCCGGGTCTCCCGCGTGGCAGGCGAGAATTCTACCACTGAACCACCAATGCTGGATATGGATTGCTTCATGTCATAGAGTTTGCACCAGTCCCACTTAGGGATTCCAGAAAAGGTTTGGCTGATGTATAACAAAGTATAAGAAGTCATTGCATTGGCCGGGAATCGGACCCGGGTCTCCCGCGTGGCAGGGGAGAATTCTACCACTGAACCGCCAATGCTTGATGTAAATAGCTGTATGTCATATCGTTTGCACCAGTCCCACTTAGGGATTCCAGAAAAAAAATTGATTTCAGTAAATGATGGACTAGATTGCCATTAAATTATGCCCAGGAATTCACTGTCCCACCGGGACTAATCCTCTTTGAGTTTTGGGATCCCCTGACTTTCCCTGCAATGCCAAGATGAGGTATGTGTCAGCACAGGTTTGGCTGATGTATGACAAAGTATAAGAAGCCATTGCATTGGCCGGGAATCGGACCCGGGTCTCCCGCGTGGCAGGCGAGAATTCTACCACTGAACCACCAATGCTGGATATGGACTGCTTCATGTCATAGAGTTTGCACCAGTCCCACTTAGGGATTCCAGAAAAAATTTGATTTCAGTAAACGTTAGACTAGATTGCCATTAAATTATGCTCAGGAATTCACTGTCCTACTGGGACTAATCCTCTTGAGTTTTGGGATCCCCTGACTTTCCCTGCAATGCCAAGATGAGGTACCTGTCAGCACAAGTTTGGCTGATGTATGACAAAGTATAAGAAGTCATTGCATTGGCCGGGAATCGGACCCGGGTCTCCCGCGTGGCAGGCGAGAATTCTACCACTGAACCACCAATACTGGATATGGATTGCTTCATGTCATAGAGTTTGCACCAGTCCCACTTAGGGATTCCAGAAAAAATTTGATTTCAGTAAAAGATAGACTAGATTGCCATTAAATTATGCCCAGGAATTCACTGTCCCACTGGGACTAATCCTCTTGAGTTTTGGGATCCCCTGACTTTCCCTGCAATGCCAAGATGAGGTACCTGTCAGCACAGGTTTGGCTGATGTATGACAAAGTATAAGAAGTCATTGCTTTGGCCAGGAATCGGACCCAGGTCTCCCACGTGGCAGGCGAGAATTCTACCACTGAACCACTAATGCTTGATATGGATTGCTCCATGTCATAGAGTTTGCACCAGTCCCACTTCGCGATTCCAGAAAAGGTTTGGCTGATGTATAACAAAGTATAAGAAGTCATTGCATTGGCCGGGAATCGGACCCGGGTCTCCCGCGTGGCAGGTGAGAATTCCACCACTGAACCACCAATGCTTGATGTAAAGAGCTTCATGTCATATCGTTTGCACCAGTTCCACTTAGGGATTCCAGAAAAAATTGATTTCAGTAAATGAGCTTTATATGCATGTGAAATTATTAATTCATATGAACAAATACTGCTTTTCTTAGTACTAACTTCTATTTTCACTGCTACAATTCCAAATTAATTTACTATTTGTATTATGTACATATGTTTTATTTTTAATTAAGATAAACTGTTGAGGACACAGAAAAAGGAATCACAACACGTTGTTGTCATTCAAATGGTTCATAATGTGAACAACAAGCTGGCAGTCGTCATGGAAAAAAAAAAATTGCCTGTTGTTGTTTGTAATTCTGCATGCCAGCAAAGTCAATCTGTATCTGAGCAGCAAAATGCAACTAAAACAGAATTTCGAAGAAGATGAAGAAGGAGAAGATGATGAAAAAGACGTGGAAGAAAATCTACTATAAATGAGTACACTGTCAACAGCAGTTAAGAATTCATGTCATCACAATCTTCCCTGATGGACGCATATTTTCTAGTGCCTCTGGGACAGAATATTATCAAGTTAATGTAAAACTAACATCATTATGTCTGCCAACCAGAACAGCTTAACAGCAGGGAGCTGTGTTCTCAATAACCTCTCCCCCACTGTTTCTTGTTACAGATTAATGAACTCAGTGTCAAGCAGCACTTCATTTCCTTTTGCCCTCAGTGAATGTATATTCATCATTAACAGATAAACAAACATGGAAACTTGTGTTACCTCATTACTTGCACTGGGCTGCAGTATTTTATATGGGAATGTTAAATGGTTTGTGGATCTCCACTGTTATGCAACATGGCATTTTTTTAAACCACTGACATTTAACTTGTAGATTCTGCACAAAATTGAAACACAACAGCAGTCTTAACCATCTTTCTAAGCTGCTGTTTGTCATTGGGAGCTGTATATCTTCGTATCCATTCTGTTCCTTCAACAGATTAAACTGTGATGCATACATTAGTAGAGGTAACAAAAAGATTATTATATTACAAATTATATATACTGTGTGAGAATGGGACAAATTTAAGGAGCTGATTCAGCAGCTGCAGCAGAGAAGAAGGTGTTGGTTTGACTGTGGCTGCAGCAGGTCAGAACTCCATGTCTGGAGAGGTACCGCTCTGCACTCAGCCGACCTTCTTCATGCATACGTTCACTGGCGGAGAGTCAGGGGCATGGTTGTACATGGGTTGGTCCTCGCAAGCCCATTGCCAATATAAATAAAATGCAGCTGTTACTAATTTTATTAGTTACACCTGTATAGGTCTTGTGAATATAAGGTTAGAAAATAATTGAGTAAGACCCTGCACTATATATGTACATACAATATACATTTCTACAAATTAATATTAATTAATTCATATCACTACCAGGCATTTTACATCTGTTTCAAATCAACAAAATACGATTCCAGACATATATGATAATGGCCTCCAAACAAGCCAAAAGCTTCCAAAGCCAGATTTCCAGCTGAGGGGAGCTTTGATGCTAATGTGTGTTAAACAACCAGGTTAGAGTATCCCATTAAGAATGGATGGATGAATGGTGAAGGATGGATGGAGGGGAGACTTGAGGTCATATTCTCCATTCTCTCTCTCTCTTCATGAGTCAGAGGCAGTCAGGCTAGTCCGGATCCTCTGGTCCACTGGAGACTGAATCAGTTCCAGCAGAAATCATGTAGAAGTACAGGTCAGTACAGTACAGACAGACACACAGTTGATCCACAAATATTCATTACATTCATTTAGCTGACACATTTTATGCAAAGTGACTTACAACATGTGCATTCAACCATGTGGATAAAACCCCAAAATTGCAAAAATCATGCTTTGAACTTCATCAAACATGCTGAATTGTATTGGGGTGTATGGTTTGGCTGTGAATCGCACAGCAATCACCTGTATGACCTCAATGATCTACTAATTAACAGTTTTCAGAGGGAAAGCTGTCTGACACATTGACCCTGACCACACACCAACCTAAAGAGCCTCTGTTCACAATTATGTATGTATGTATGTATGTATGTATGTATGTATGTATGTATGTATGTATGTATGTATGTATGTATGTATGAATTAAGTATTGGTTCAGACTCTGTGGATTAAATGACACCTTAAGGCAGTTAA
This sequence comes from Chaetodon trifascialis, assembly GCF_039877785.1. Taxonomy (NCBI): domain Eukaryota; kingdom Metazoa; phylum Chordata; class Actinopteri; order Chaetodontiformes; family Chaetodontidae; genus Chaetodon; species Chaetodon trifascialis. Next base: position 11,885,365 of record NC_092058.1, on the reverse strand, counting down.
GTGGATAAATTTCCTATTTTTTATGTAATGGTGCAAATCCTCTGTAATTTCTAACAGGATGGTTTTGTTTTTTGGTCTGGAGGCTGATCAGTCTGAATGGGGTGAGGTGATATTTTTGAGATAAATTTCTGTTTTCCATCTTTTTACTTCTGGTTTTGCTCCTTCTGTGAGCTCATAACACCATGAAGCTGAGGACCAACACCTGTCAGTAAGCTGTAGCCACCAAAAAAGCACCATTGCTCCCAAAGGTGTTCACTAATTGGATGTGAAAGTATTTGCTTCTTTACTCAATTTATTGAGGGTTTTCCTTTAACTTGCCACCCATCAGTACTTTCTGTAGTTGCTCGATCACCAAGTCATGTCTTACATGGCTTACTACTCAGGGTTGAGGTGGGTGGGTGCGCTATAAGTCACTGGGTGTGACTTACAGCAGGGATGTGTATGACAGGCACAGTGCTAATGAAGTGGACTAAAAATAGACTTCTGGGGATGAACTGGTTGAGACATGATTTCTGTTTTAAATGTCATTTCAGAATCTGTTAGACGTGGCTTATATTTTGGTGCCTCACCAACACCTCTCCTCCCATAATTACTAGTGAAAAGAGCATGGTCTGCTGTTGAGTCAGAACTGATTAGCCACTTGTTGCCTGATTACACATATGACCCGTAAGTCACTCCATGAGAAACTTTTAATTTAATTTAGATTCAGGCTGTGCTGATTTAAGCAGATTGTGTGCTGAGAGACCAGTGAGACTCTTTGGTGACTCACAGCATTTCATCATCCTGTCTGGGATAATATCTAACCAGCATAGGTCAGATTTTCGACTGGAGATATGTACTTTACAATATGTGACAAATCCACTCCATGTCATACTGTATATTAGCTCCCAACCACTGTAGATTCTGCACACTGGCAAAGGTCCCATGAGCCTGGAAAAATACAGCAGCCTACAAACAAATGAGTTAAGTGCAGCATGAGATCATTAAAATGAACAGTGCTGCCATCTCACTTGCTGTGCCTCAGGCATTGGGAAGTCATGTTTGATGATTTCATGATTATGTCTATGCATTGCATAATAGAAAAAATTAATTGTCAATTTTGATATTACTTTGTGATAATGGGAAAATGAAACAATTATCCAGTACTTTTACCCCATGGGGCCAAAACTATTGAGTAAAATAGATTGAGGTTTACTGATGTGCTGTTTGAACACAACAGGCTTTTAAATGATTCGTCCTCCAGCGAGATCAAATTATTTTTGAAGAAAACTGCCTTCGCTCTTGCACATTTGTATAAAGGGAGTATTGTATTTAATGGATCCGACTATCCACCTTTGTCAGGCTGTTGCCAGCATCAAACATCCAAAATGTAGTATATAAGGTTGTCTGACATGATGATAAAAATTATAGAACCACACTTTGAACAACTACAATGACATTTCTCCACATTCTCGCATTTAGGTCATTTGAGGATCTGGGGGCTTTGCAGCCTTTAGAAACCCTTTGAAATGAAGGAAATGGCTTATGTCAGCTAACAATTCTTCCGAACTCAAATTGTGCTCTGTGGATTAGAAAATAAGTGTATCCTTCTTGAGTGAAGCACAGTTGACTTGTCTAGACTTAAGTTACACAGAGCCTGACAAACCACAAAGAGCTCAAGTATCATAAATGATCCACATGGGCATGAACGGCAAAAGGAAGCATTTTGTCTGTGTATTTTGTGATGGAGGCTATAACTGCAAGTGTACTGTTTTGTAACATGTGACTGTAGCCTTTCAGCTTGGAAAAGGTTGTTCGCCTTGGTTGATTTTCAGAATCCAGCAACAATGGGTCAGTGGGTCTAAAAATGGTGAAATTTAGAGGAAGTGTTTCTGTTTAGGGGAGCACACTGAGCTACCAAATACACGTGCACAATAAAGCCACTTCTCTCACTTGTGTTCTTAACATAAACATAGATTGCAGTAGGGTTCACTGGAGAGAAAGAAAAGAAGAAAGAAGGAAATAAAAAGAAAAGATGGCTAAAGCATCTAGACATACCAAGCCAGAAGGAAATCAGAGAAGCTATGGGGGAAGAGAGTTAAAGTGGGGGAGGGGGTTAACAGCAACACAGCTTGATGAAATACCAGTATCTTCTTAGCTAGTTTCTATATATGGTATTTTCCATGTAAGATGCAGCAGAAAAAAGGACTCAGCTCATTACAAATATTATCTAATCTAAACAACTAGAAAAATATTTCCGCAAGGGATCCCATTGCAGTCAGCCACAGTGAAGCTGAAACTGTACAATATGTAATTACAAAGTGACCATTTTGGACAGCACATGAAATGCAATTGAACACCAAGATGCTTCATCATTAATGAGCAAGAAAAGAACATCCTCATTCTTTACAGAAACAGTACCACAAAATATAAATGTATTTTCCAAGTTCTAATCCTCTATCCCTAAATTGACTGGATCTTCCTAACTCCAAAAACATTGGAGCACTTTTTTGATCTGCCATCTACTGTTGTTCCATCCACCAAACAGCTGCTCAGTCACGTGAGTTAAAAAAGGCAAAAACCACCTCAAGTGAGCTTGAAAAAGTATTTGCTCAACTGAGGAAGCATTTTAAAATTTAGCCACTTCCATCAACCTTTTCTGACGTGGTATGCGAATGTGGATAAACACAGCTGCTGACAAGCATCTTTTATCGACTCCTCAAAAAGCCTTGTTTGAGCATTATTAGTAGGTATTAATTATACAGTAGCTGTTTTGACAGTATCGCAGGTTGTGGATCCAACTGGGCCCACCCAACAATTGTGGGGGTGTTCCCAAATGATCCTGTATATATCAAACATGTTTGGTATTTACAACTTTAAATCCTGCAGGATGAAAGGAACATCAATGTCAGCGAGCTGCCTGGGAAGCGTCACCAGCTGGATGTTAACGATGAAACTTATTTTCTAACTCCCCTCCTTTTTTCACATTTTTTGTTTTCTGGTGCAAAATACTGGACAAACAACTGCAACCAACTGACATCATGATGGATTTCTTCCTGTACTTCCAGTTTAGAGAGGGGCAGCAGCCATATAGCTGCCGTGTGGCTTACTTATCACACAGCACATTATAGCTCATCACAGAGGACAGTGCTGAGGGCCACGTTTGGTCTGGGTCATGCAGTGAGATCCATGACTGAGCTGGGGGCTGCTCTGTTGGAATGAGCTCGATAGCCACCGCCAGATTTTTTTTTTTTTTTTTTTTTTTCTGCAGTCATGTTCGATCATGTGAGTTTCTGTCTCAAAACACCACTCAGAAGTATAAAAGGCATGTTCTTTGGTGTGTTCATTCATATGATTAAAATATTAAATCTACTAAATCAGTCTATATTGTATTCAATGCGTGGTCTCACATTTTTTAAATCAGTTAAGACTTGAAAATCCTCTCGTGTGCACCAGGGATTAGTCGAGCCATTATACTCGCCGTCTGAAGATGGTGTGTCGGTTATGCAACATTATAGGTAACTGTTAATTTACCATTGGGATGTTATGTACTTTACTCTTTTTATTTTTACTCTCATGCACTCTGGCTGTGTCCTAAATCACTCAATCACAACAATTTTTACTGTCCACCAGTTTATTTGAGTTTCCGAACGCTGATTGTGGAATTGCATCCCTGCTAACAATCCTTCAATGCAGTGCTCCATATGTCGTAGATATGAAAATTACTATTGTGTTTCTCCACAGCTGCAATTGATGATACAGATGAATTACTGTGTTGCACCTATGACCTACGACTTCATTTTCACAACACATTTGATATTTTTTCTGTCTTTTAATTGCTTCTATCATTGAATTTTACTGTTTTCACACTTTCCCAATTAGCTCAATGTTCACCTACATGCATAGTGAGGGTGCGGCCAGACTGGAATAAAGACAAAGAACTTTCAGCTATGAGAGCTTTGAGCAGATGCTTTCTGGTAGTAACTAAGACAGCTTCTCTGTATTCATGAAGTGCAGTCAAGTTTTCTCCCGCAGCAGATACAGCTACAGCAGATGAAGAGGGAGAAGAAGAAGGCATAGTGATGCAGACCAGCATAGCATAAAGGCATCATGGATCATCAGTTCCCAACGCGGCTGGGCCTTGTGCTTTTCTCCTAGCGCCACTCAGGGCATTCACTAACTTTATGAAAGGGGCCATGGATTAATTCCTCCAGCCCCCGGTACCCACTGCACTATGAAATGCACTAAATGCTAAAGACTGAATACTATGAGAGCTTTCTTTTCGAAAACCCATCGCCCTCAGCTCCTCTTGCGTTATGCCTCAGCTCACAGAGAGCCCTCAGAGCCTTTCAAACTGTGACACAGTGACACAGAGACTATAAAAGGACGCGTTCCTGTACTGAATTTGATCATTGTGTGAAAGACTTGACATTGTCCAAATGTCAGTTTTTCTAGGAGCGGCCACTGTATGTTTAGTATATACCTGTAGGCTTTTTTTTTATACAGTAGCAGCCAGTATAGCTGCTGTTTGAAATATAGCTGCAATTGCAAAGAACATAGATAAACAAAAAAGGAAAATGGCAACAACAACATACAATTTACCCAAGGCAAGATAAAATCATGCTTACATTTGAATGAAGGAAACTTATTTTCTTGTAAATAGTTGTTTTCAAACTTCCACAGAGGCAGGAGTCTATATGGTGATTGTATTGAGATTGCAGCAAAATGTCAGGAAATGGTAAGTATTTAACTGACTGGAAAATAAAATAAATAAATAAATACTTTGACAATAAAAGAGGAAAAAAAAGAGAAAGTGTTAGGATCTGCTCCCCTGTCTGTTCCTAGCGTTTTCCCTTTCCCCTTTCTCTTTGTGTTATTTCTGTCTGTCTGTTGCCTTGTCTGTCTGAGGCTGGGCGTGGTCTCCTCCGCTCTCTGCTGTGTCTTGCTGAATCACCTGCGCACCTGCTTCGCATCAGGCTCATCAGACCGGCCTGGCTTCCTTCACCACTGGGTGCCAATTTGTCCTGATTCCTCCTGTGTCGAGCGTATCCCCTTGTGGGTATTTTTCTGGTAATTTGTGATTGTTGGACTTTGCTTTGTTTCCCTGGACTGTGCTTGTGTTGGATATCTGTTTTGTTTGCCTCATTGGCTTTTGGACTTTCCCCATGTTATTTTTCTTCCCAGTGCCTGCCAGCCATGTCCAGCCTCAGTTATGCCTCTTTGCCTCTACTCCCAGTTTTTCAGTCTCACCAGCAGTTTACCTTAAGTTTGAGTATTTTGTCAATAAACTGTTTTCTTTTTTTTATTCTCACTTTGTCTGCTGCTCTGCATTTTTATGTCCAGTCAATCTTCTAAGCGAAAGATTAACAGCAAGTACTGAGAATATTGGAGAGAAATAAGCCTGGGGCCAAAGACACACAAACACAGTAAACCCCCCTGAAACATCACACATTACAGAGGTAATTACCTGCAATCACAGTGGCTGCTCTTGCAGTGGGGGCTGGGTGAGGTGGAGATGGAGCTGAACCTCTTCCATTCAACCTCACTCTGAGCACTCACTGACCTTGAACCTGCAATGACCCTCACTAATTTACTGCAGCCAGACTTACACAATCACAGCTGGGCTTCACCAAGACAAAGAGAAGGCGCCTCTGATTGCCCGAGAGTGACCAAACACACAAAGAGAAGCCATGTCTATAAGGCATTTCTGTCTTATTTGAATAACCTTCACAAACGATAGACCACAGAGACAGGCAGTCCAGGCTACACTGTGAAATTGGTTGCTCCAGATATCCCGTCACACCTTACTGTGACATTCAATTTGATATCACCTGTTAGGAAGGTGCATCTAGTTTTTTTGGAATCAAATAACATTATAAATATGATGTACCACGCTAGTGAACCGAGGAACCGTGTAGCTATATTTCAGGCTGGTGTTCAGGTTGTTTATGTGTTTTCAGCACGCTGAAGTTTAATAACCAACCACCTTTTCAGTGTTTCACAAGATCCTAGACATTTTGTTTTTGTAACATGATTGCCAGTTCATTTGCACCATATAGCCTTTTATGTGAAGGGGCTGATCTTGTGCTTAAGAATCTATGTCACACTCTTCTTGCTGTGAATGACGGTAAAATATGGGCAGTGGTCCAAATCTGAGCAAAAAAAAAAAAAAAAGGCTATAATTCACCTAGCCAGTAAGACAGGGCCTAAGGAGGCTATTTGAGCAAAATAATAACCCTGACCCCTAAAATGACCCCTTTCCAAACTAATGGTCACAGTCAACACAAACACCTTGATTCATGAGTCAGTTGGTAGTAATGAGGAGGCAGCAGCTTCACCCCAACAAACATCATGTCAACATATAGCAACATTTCAAAACTGCATTGAGGTTGCTTTTTTTCTGAACCCCCAAGTAAACGAGACAAGCTGTGACAAAAAGGCACTGTTCCAGGGCTTCACTTAAACTGTACTTTACTAATCCCTGTGGGGAAATTTGTCCTCTGCATTTGACCCATCCTCACTATTTAAGAACAGTAGGCTGCCACAGTTCAGCGCCTGGGGTCTAAATCCTGTTCAAAAGCCAGCACTGTGGTCAAGGGCAACGGCAAAAGGATCTCTGTCAGGAAACTGGTGCACGAGGAAGAAATCCACATGAAGATGGCAGGTATGGAGGGAGAACCTGGAAAACACATCAATCTTCCTATATGTCTGAATTTTGTTTGTAAGAATAATGAAACAAAAACAAATCAATTCAAGGAATGGAGAAATGCATTATTTGTCATGTCATGTTTTACACAGAGCAAGAACTTTTTCTAACAGAAATTTTTCTCTTATAATGATGTTAAGGTTAATGTGATTTCCATGTTTCTCAGGACCTTGGGACAAATGTGACACATGGTTGTGTTTCCTTCTGGCAGCTGACTTCTCTTGCATTGCTTCCTATTAGAAGAAAAATGATGTCTCATATTTTTCCTCAATGACTTTGCAAATGCTGACACTGCATTTCTATGAATAAAAAACTGCAGATGTAGAAACAAAAGAAAAATAATTATGATGAAGGCCTTATCAATATTTGGCCAATCAGTCTGAAAATGCAGATACACTAAATGCAAATAATTTTCTTTCCTTCATTCTGTCTTTTTTGTGCATGTAAAAGAGCTTGCATGCATTACACCCACAAATTAGTGTTTGTGGGTATAAATATACCCGTGGCAGAGGGGGTGAGGGTTATAGATTGCAAAAATGCCTTTGGGATTTCTAGTTATTTATATTGCTTTCATTATTTTGCTTGCAGAGCAGTATGGGTACTTATGTATGCATATTGCTTCCCCTTATTTATATATTTCTTTACGTTTGACCAGTCTTTATGGTCTTCTTTATTAGAAATATGTGTAGTTTTCATATAAATATTCATTGTATATTGCTATTTGTGACTGAGCTCACTGCTTTATTGGCAATATCTTGTTAGCTTGATGATGAGAGCTTCTTCCTTGACACACATTACCTGTTAGCAGAAGTCTTCATGACTAAAAATGCATCAAAGGCACAATTTTTCTCCTCTCAATAGCTACTATATATACACAACATAACTTCTGCAGTGAGGCAGGTGGTGAAACTTTTCAGCCTTGATCGAAGTCTTGACGGTGACTCGTATAAAGTGAAAATGTCTAGCAGTGTTTCTGAATTACGTCTTTTTACAATTCACAAAATAGCCTGTGCCATTCATCTCTGTGTGAGAAATAAGCTAGAGGTCATTACGCAGCTGCTGTGCTGTTCCTCACTTGGCATGTGACATTCCTAACAGGAACATAGGACGAAATGGTTCAGAATCCTCCAGCCTGGTTGTCATGGAACATCTTGCAATGTCTCCACAGCTCACGGCTTACTCCCCCCTCACTCTGTCTGTCTTGATCACTCTGACTTTTCTCTCCCTGCCTTCCTTTTCTCTTTTGCTCTTTTCTCTCCCTTGCCTTGGCTGAGATAAATAGGAGGTATTTAACTCTGATGTGAGAACATAATGTCTCCTGCTCAGTAAAAACTACATTTGTCAGTGCCACAGTGCCTTTTGCTCTGGGTAATTGTGCACCATTGTCTTGCAAGGCTGCCTGGAGATATTCCTGCTGCAGAAAAGGAAGCGAGGTCGGTGGGAGAGGGGAATTTCGTGCCATGTGGAGATGAAAAGAATGTGTTGATCTAGTATGTGACACATGCGGTGGCCTGTATGATTAATTGTGCCATTAGCAGATGCATCCAGTTCCACGCTATTTGGATCACGCAGATCCTTAACGTCTTTTGTTTTTGTGATTTGTGTTTGAAACATTTCTTATAATGTCTTAAGCTTCAGGGAGGGATCATTAAACTTTATTGTGGTTCATTTTAGTCAACATATCTACTTTTTTGTTCAGTTTTAAACCGTCCTAATGTTAAATACCCTCGTGTCTGATAAGCTAGTTGCATTACTTGTGTTGCAGGATCGGTATTGGTGTGTACCATCCTTGCATATACAAACACAATCCCATCAACTGAAGTCGTACATCTTAAAACACAAACACAACCAATAAGGTGATACAGTTACCACCTGGTTTGTTTGCCAATGTGCACAGAAAATATCTCGACATTTGATATTATTTGCACGCTTTAGTCTTTTGCTTAAATAGTGGTACAGCAATTTTCCTGTTAGAGGTGTAAAAGACCTTGGAAATCATAAGACTTTGTACTCACAAAATACACAGATACCATGCTGGGTATATGGCCTCTTTGGTTAATTTGGAGACGCGTCACAGTAATCACAATCACAATCACAAACTGCCGTTTGGATTTGAAAAGTTACTCTGAAATATGACTTGAACGTTTATGTTCTATAAATAGCATCCTCAGTGGGTTTCCTGTAAGGCTGCACTAAAGTACTCTCTTTGTAATCAGGCTTTGGTTGATGGGCTCGCCTCACTGATGACAAGGCTTGTGAAGGCGCCTAGCGGGAATAAAGTGCTCACCTGCTTTGACTTTTCCATCACACAACCGTCCTGCTCCCAACAACCCACAATCAGAGTCACTCTGTGAAAAAATCACTACAAAGAAGAATAAGTGGTTACACATTGTACGTCTAGTTCTATGAGCACAGACTGACTGGTTAATGAGCTCCATACGTCAGTTGAAGCTTGCATGTTCTTTATCTTTGCCCTGATTGACCTGATGCACTGTGTACAACAAGCAGACCAGTAACCAGTAACCTGCCAGCTAGAGGCTGATCACTGGGGGACTATAAAACCACGTCAAGCTACGTGAAGCACCACCACTCATCTCACGTCTCAGAGGAAATTATGGAAACACCGTGGAAGTGGCAGAAACATGATGGACAGCTCTACCTCCTGAACTAGGTGGACTCTTGCCATGCAACTGGGCTTTGATAGATGCATACATAATCAGGCAATAGCTTGGAAGCAAATGCTGATTGAGAAAACAACCTCAGGGAAAAGTCTCTTAGGCATTAATGCATTTATAATAACACTGATGAGTGAAATGTTGTGGTTTTTCACCTGGGTCCATAATAGTGTTTTGTAAAATTTGTAAGCAATTGTCTGCTAAAATATTGCTGGAAGTAGGCAAAAATGCAAGTTTGCCCACATTAGTACAATAAACCTGATTTAATTGTTTTTGTTAAAATTACAATGATGATAATTAAGTCACTTGAAAGTCCATTTAGACATGTAACAACAAACTTTTTTGTGCGTGTATTGCTGTACAGTATAATGTCTTTCCACTTATACACAACATGCTGTGTCCCTAGAAGCAAATATTTAGACATGTAGATGTGAAGCAAAGTGCATTCGGCCTGTGAAGCATCTCTTTGTGTCCAGAGCCCGCTACCTTCCCAAGCCTCCCAGTCATTCAAATGGTAAACCAGCAGAACCGACTCTTAATTCATCGGGCAGCATTAGCAGTCTGGTCCAGCTCTCAGCACTCCAGCCTGACTCACTGTTTCCCACTACTTTCTCCAAACAGAGAAAAGGAAAGCATTTACCATGAGAAAGGAGACAGAGAGGAGAGTTAGAGAGCTGGATGTGGCACGCTTAATCTGTAATCTGTCTCTGCCATTTTTCTTCGAAGCATGTCCTATTCAGGGTTTTTCAGTATGTCAGTTGTACTCCTACCAGTAACCACACCACTCAGCTGAGGCTCTGCAAGCTTATGCTGAAGTAATACAAGTAATAAAGTCATAAAAAATATTTTAAGCCGAAAAGAAATAATTAGCTGACCAAAACGAGCCATAAATCTGTTGTGCTCAGATGCAGAGTATGGTCTCGGGCTTGATGAGTTATATATCTATAAATAACTTTAATCCAATTTTTCTCTTGATCACTTGGCACACATTATTGTTGTCATCAACCATGTCTGCAAAAGTAGCAACAGCAAACATACAAACAAAGAAAAGTCCCATAATTTAAAGATTACTCCAATGCTGAAAAAGACTGGGGTTAAGCATGCCAAAATGCCATTTATTTCTGACCAGATTTTAAAAAAGAAACAGATTTTAAGAGAAACATAATGTTTCCTAAATTCCCCTTGCATGCATGAACTGCATGCATGATATTTTTTTTTACAAGTCCTGCGGAATAAAGGAGAAAATCCATTGTTTCTTCATGCCCTGTAGAACAAACACAGAGAAATATTTTCTGATCTGACGCCCCTACCAGCAGGACAACATTTGTACAATTCATCCTCAGGGGACTTGAATGTCTGCACCATATTTTTGTTCGCTACAGTGACCTTGCACCTCCTTGACTGGGAAAACGTTGTCAGTGCACATAATTGAGGCAGCAATAATCATTTGTGGGAGACAAGGTTGGACATGTAGCTCATGAATTTGTAGTTCTCTGCCCTCCATGGTGTTATGATCAAGCTTCTCCCAAAGCAATAAACAGCAGGACAAAAGCTTTACTCTGACTTCTTTTCAAGCCACATTATCTCCATCATACAAGTGCACAATTAGTGCTTTCGTCCCACAGTTTCATGATGGGGCGGGGGGCCTTAAAGAACATCTGTCTGCAAACATAAAGTGACTACAGGAGATGTGCGCCTGGCATTCAACACCATGTCGAGGGGTGAAACCCATGTTAATATCCGACTGCCTTTCAAACATCCGCCTAATTACATCTGATTTTTCTCAGCACGCCCCTCGGCAACGTTAAAATTGAGGCATGAAGCAAAGACAAGTGCATGTTCTGCTCCGGTGGCTCAGGTTGGAATGGGAGAGAGAGAGAGAGCAGCAGGACGGGAGAGAGTCTGTGCAATCACTCAGTCATCTACGCTGGATTTGCATAGGAACCGTAGCCTTTAGAAAGCCAAATAAATATCCTTTGCCTGCTATTTCCTGCTAAATTCTACACGCTAGCCTTAATTTGAATGGTAATGGTTACGATGAGGAAAAATCTGTTCTTGCTTCCAAGGGGTTGTTTGTGTTATTGAAAGTCACTTTATGATTTCAGAATTTTTGGAATCTCAGAACAGATTCATTTATAAGAAAAAAAAAAAAGCATCACTCAACATTTCTTTCTGATGCGACTGAAGAAATCATTCCGCATATAAGTGGGTATACGTGGGTATGTCGATGCTGGTGTGTGTGAATCTGTACTAGTGCTCAGATTTTTCCTTCTGTATTATATATAGACTGTTACACGCCTCAGCAGTTTGATAATACTGACTGATGGCCTTGCATCTGAACTGTCATGGAAGTAATTATACTGTAAATAACGTTTGTCTGTGTATGTATGTGTGTTTGTGTGTGTCAGAGGGCTTGACAGCCAAGGGCAGGCAGGCATGACATCAGATTTCTTCCTCTCTGCATAAACAGCATTAGGGAGAGAGAGAGAGAGAGAGAGAGAGAGAGAGAGAGAGAGAGAGAGAGAGATGGGGTGTGCTGACATATGATGCATCCTTGGTTGGATGTTGTGCTGTTGAGCAATGAATCGCTGGACCACAGAGGACATTTTTTCAAGTATGATTTTTTAGCATCACTATTTTATCCCCAACATGGGTTTTGTATACAGGCACAGGCATTTAAAGGGATGAAGGGAGGACCATATTTAGGGGTCTCAGTTTCAGTGGAAAAGATTAATTAAATTCTAATAACTTTTGTGATTCATGTTGTGATTTCATGTAGAGCCACCACCAGGTCAAAAATAGCAAATATTAACATGCTAACACACTAAACTAAGAGGATGAACATGATGAAAACTTATACCTACTAAACATCAGCATGTTTGCGCTGTCACTGTGAGCTTGTTAGCACAGTAGTGCAGCTTCATAGAGGAGACAGCGTGGTTGTAGACTCATAGGGTTGGCTTACGCATGAACAGAACTAGGTCGTAACATACGTTGTCCAATCGCGTCGGAGATCAAAAGTGTTTATAGTTTTTCTGAATGGCGACGCTGGAAGGCAGAGTGAAAAAGCCAGTTGTCACAGAGAGGTATCTTTAGACACGAGCATACAGCACACATTCTGAGACAGTCGCCCCCTGGAAAGCATTCATAGTGTTGCAATCGGTCGCACACCCAAAAAGTGCCACAAATAGTTTGGTAAAAAAGTTATAGGTGTGAATGTGGGATTGTCAGTTTTGGAAAGTTACAGCAATGCCATGCAGTGCCATGTCCTTAATGTGATTTTTTTAGATTTAGACATTTAGTTGAAGTGTTCTTTTAGTCCTATTAAGTCAATGTGAACTATTATTTTATTTAGGATTTTATTCTTAAACTGGCAATGGACATGTTTTTTGCTTTAAATTAACGGTATGAAGTACATGTTGATTGTACAACACAATGGCGATAGAATAATGACACCATCAGTGTTTAGATTGGTTCCTTGCTTTCATTATGTAATTCTGTCTGCCACTGGATACGAAGCGAATGAAATGAAGGAAAACAAAGGCCCAATTTACAGCACAAAATCAGGCTGACTGCATTGATCATATAAAAATCAACAGACAGAAAATGTGCCATCATCGTCTTTGTTGCGCAGTTTCCTTCATTTTGTAAAAACTGCAAAACGAGATACCAAACCAGTTTGCTTTTCTCAACACATACCAAAGATTTTTTTATCTGCTCCCCCCTCCACCCTGACAGCAGCACAAAGCAATACTAAGTGTTACTTCTCCATATAAAAAGTCCATCACTTTACCTCCTCAGTGAACGTGCATCGTTCGTCTGTGTGTCCTGTGCTGTTGGTAGTTTCTGGGCTCTGAGGAAAACTGAAAGTGATCTGGTCGTCTTTGCGTCACTGGCACCAACAATAATGCCACTCGAGGTGACATAGTTGTTTCCACTTAAACTGATTCAAGCTATTTTTGCAGTAACCACCAGAATGAAGCTCTGTGAAACTTCAAAGACACAGCCATTTCTGTCCTGTCACAGCTCTACATGTGTGTCACATCAGGTAAATAACACGGTGTGCTCCGGCCCTTGTATCTTGCTCTGAGGTGGTGCTGTAACCTTTCATGAAAGCAGACACATGTGAATCACTTGTGATGGTCGATTTCACAGTGTTCCCACAGCGACGACTGTGGCTGAATCTCAGACAAGCTGCTCTCACATTCATGGTACTGAACTGTTCATTTCTCTCCTTTTTGGTTTTCTCTTCCACCATGAACAGGCATACATGTGATGCAGTTTTATGCTCTTTGTCGGTTGTGTGGGTAGTGCTCTTTGGAAAACGGTGTCAAGTACATGATGTTTCTTGAGAGACACAAGCCCGTTAACAACCTGGCTGAGTTAGAGAGCGCTGGGTTGATGAGGCGATGGTTCTTCACAGCAAAGGGAACACTAATTAAAGCTTCTTCAACGATCAGATAAGGTTTTCGAACTCAGTGAAAGCCTCCTATTTCTGCTCATCATGAGGTTTTAGCACAGGGTGTCACAGCTTTGGCTCAAAAATGTTTTTCAAGACCCAAGGGACACTGAGCACTGTCACTGTGTCTACCATACTGTCTTCATGGGTGGAATATGTGCCTCCTTGATATTATACTTAGTCTTGTACCATTTGTTTTCTCCTCTTCAGTGTAGAGGAAGATGCCGCCTCCGAGCTTTGAGATGCACCGCACTGCTGACGCTCCTGGTACATTTGGTGATAAATGTGGTGTGGCAAAAGGCCCCAGAGACTGGAAGGGAAAGGATGGGTTCATTGGTTGAGGCTCTGGCATGGCAATCACTCACTCTACCTTCTCTAAGAGAAGAGAAGAGAAGAGAAGAGAAGAGAAGAGAAGAGAAGAGAAGAGAAGAGAAGAGAAGAGAAGAGAAGAGAAGAGAAGAGAAGAGAAGAGAAGAGAAGAGAAGAAGGGGCAGCTAAGACTAAGTGAGGAGAGGAAGAGAGCAAAGAGAATGAGCGTCGAGCTCTGTTTGGGGCTCTTTACTCTTTTGTGCCAGGAGAAAGGAGCTGTCTCCAGCTGGAAGTCACGCTCCCTGTTTTGTCACACAGGCCTCCTCTGTCTCCATTCATCACTATAACACAGAGAGGGTCTGAAGAACACCATTTGGTTCAAGCCTCAGACTGCTGCTGGAGCAAAATTATTACTATGTTAATGGATTTTGCAGTTTGAGCTGAAACTGGCATCCTGCTATTGCTTTATGTGGGCATTCTTGACAATATTTTGTTGGTGTTTTTTTCTGCTCCCTATCTCTCATAAGCTGTTAGGTAGAAGGTCAGTCAGATCCAGGATTGTAAAAGTGCTGCCTCAAAGCACTTTTCCTCACCTTATATCCTAAAACCTTGTGTTGACTGGGCAGTTTGTGATACTTTTGGCCTTTTCCTGGATCATCGTGTGGCCTGTGCTTTCACAGAGACATGCTGCTTCTTCTTGTGCTGTGCAGTAAGACCAGCAGCATAGTTTGCCACCATCTGCTTAATTATTAGCATGATCGGTGGAGTGCAACGGCTGCTGACCATTCTGGGATGTAGCTATCATGGTGACTGGTTCAACATCCTCAGACCTTGTCTTCTGAACTGTTCGACAAGTTGAAACTGCTGTCATGAGAAACTTATGTAACTGCAGGGAAAGACTAGGTTGTTCCTTTTTAACTACAGTATGTGCAAATTTAAGTTCTGTGATCTCCATGTTGAAACATGACATGGTAGAGCTTGGATGGAAATGCATAACCTTCATGATATAAGCATTATACCTACTAAACCTCAGCATATAAGCATTGCCATTGTGAGTATGCTAGCATGCTGATATTAGCATTTAGCTCAAAGCACAGCCTAACAGTGTCGCTAGCATGTGTTTAACCCTTTTAGACTACAGTTAGTGAAGAATGTGGTCCTGAGTATGATGTTTATAGTAATAAATTATGCAATTTTGTGGTCTATGCAAAGGAAAACATGTAATTATTATTATTATTATTATTGTTATGAATGTGGTTGACCATTGCAAAATGCAAGGAAAGCATTTTGCCAAATTTAAAAAACAGAAATGCAGTGTTTCATTGTGGAGTAATCTGTCATTCAGTTAATGTAACCTCAAGAATTGGCCTTTATAAGTAGCATGATGGTAGAGCAAGTTGCCTCTTGTGTTTATTACATGTTTACTGATCCAGTGTGTGCTATAGGCCTCCTCATCACAAACTGACGAAGGTTCATGTCACCCATCAGACAAGATATTGGATATCTCTATAAAACTGCATTTTTCTGTAGTATTTTTGTGGAATCAATTCGAAGAAGTTGCCCTCTGCCCTGCTGTAATCAGAGGGGTTTTCAGGTTAGTGTTGAAGTCCTGTGGCTGCAGTGTGGCTGCAGCATACGGCACCACAAGATAATCAAAAACATCTATTGATTTCAATTATTCTATACTGTGCGAGGGAGTAAATGGAGGTTAAAGTTGTCCTCAAACCCATTTTCTCTGTCACATTGTACACCGATGTATCGGACTGACAGCAATAATGGTCTGTTTGTACTCCAGTGATGAATACATTCTGTATCACTTGGACGCCATTTCAGATGGGACAAATATGCGTCACAACCCTGTGTTGTAGCGTGTGTGTGTGTGTGTGTGTGTGTGTGTGTGTGTCTGTGTCTGTGTGTATCGTTCAAGCAGGGTTTGGCAGGGTATGCCGTGCAGGCAATTAAAACTGCTCATTAATGCTTTGTTAGACAACACTCAAGCTAATCCCATCATATGGCAGGCAGTGATAAGGGCATTTGCTTCTCTCTGTGCCTGTCTGTCTGTCAGTCTGCCGGGAGCAGATATGCTATCACTAGTGTGTTGTAAAGGTGAACAGAGGAAAAGTCATGAAGGCTCACTAATATTCTGATTCAGCTTTGGTCAGCTGGAGGAAAAGGGATCCTAGTTGAAGCAAAGGTCTTGCAGTGTACACTAGACAGCCTTTAAAAATGTTGGCTCTGTGTATTAGCTGGTGCAGACATCTGAAAAAAATATGTTGCACTGTTTTTCCACATCCTCCAGAAGCATTTTTCATCTGAGACCCCTAACAGCAGGATGATGTTGTGTGTGTGTCTTCCAAAACCTTTACAAATAATAATTATTATGACTATATTAGTTGGTCAAGGTCAAGGTTTGTTTAGGTGTGTGCACACATAATGAAGTACTTAAATCTGTAATTTATAAAATCTTAAAATCAACTCTAAAAATTGGCTGAGGCCATTATTATTATTACTATAATTGTTTTTATAAGATGGCTGGGTTTCCCCCCAAAAATCCACCCATTCCATATTATATGCTGTCTCCTATTGCAAAGTCAATTGCATAATCTCATTGCATCTTTCACATGAAACAACTGTGGAGAAACACTGCCTTGCAGCTATAAGAAGAGTGTTTTCTCTCTTTTGTTGCCCCATCGTGCTGCGCATGTCAGCGTCCAATGATTGTGATGCGGTTGGAGAGTGTGCATGCTACTGGGAGCCTTGGCCAAGCTGGCAGGGAGGGGAAAAGCGATTACTATTTCCACAGTGTGTGTGTTGTTGGGGCCCTGGAGCTGACTTCAGAGCTGCTACTATCTCTGCTAGACTGGAGCTGTCAGAGCTGCTCTGCTCATGTCTGTGTCATCACCACAACTAACACTTTCACTACCGCTGCATGCTCAGATGAGCAGACACAGACTTATGTATATACGTATATGCATACTCACAAGGACACGCTGAATCACATGCTTGCATGAGCTCAGACTCGCACATGCTCAAAAACACACAGTCATCATCATTACGGTGCGACTGTGGATGTGTCTGACCAGGTATAAAATCATCGCCTCTCTTTCTAAATTTCTCTGTTGCACTCTGACACGCACAAGAGGAAATACAGACACACCATGCAATAACTTGCAGTGGTGTTTTTCAGTACTTGTGAATTCTTAACTCTTGAAACAAAGATGCTAACATATAAATGTCTGAGACACACCAGAGACAACAACACCATACTACCATATATTATGCCACTTTACAGATTAAAATTTCTGTAATAGAGTGTGTATGTATCTGTACTCCAGCTGAACCTGATACTTTGTACTTGCACTTCCATCTTAGATTACATGAAGTATCTCCCCCTCATTTTCTGATGTTCCCAGCAGGAGAACAGCCATACGGTGGCTCATCCCTGACCGATGCACACAATTTAGCAGCGCTGGATATGTGGACTGAAGTGTTATTCAGGGAAATAGCTTTTCCACAAGCACACACATAGAAGGTTTCACATAATATCTGCTGCTGGGCTCTGTGTCTAAAGCGGTTTTTGGAGGGATGTTATTATCACCACTCCACAACTCTCTGCTTTGCTGAGCTTGTAGCTTGCAAGGATCGATGATGTCAGAGCCAGGATGCCTATTATAAACTCTATCCTGTATTTACATGAGAATCTGCTCCATATGATTAGGCTGACTGCTATGGCACAAAGCTTGTGAGCAAGGTCAGGAAAACAATGAGAATCTGATGCTATTCTCACGTGACACATAATACTTGCTGCATTGCGTATCCAATGCAACCTGCATTCGAACACGTATTTAAGGTGTCATTTCTCTGTTCAGTCTTTTGATTTGCTGTGCATCACCTGAAAACTCAAGGGCTAACAGCTGCAATCACCTGATGATACTGCTATGTCAGCTGCCACTTGTTACAGCATTTCATCAACCCCACTTACAGCCCAACATCTGTTGGGTACTGCCCATTGTTCCGACAACCCATTATTCTGAAAAATATCCCATTGGACTGAAAGCCCATTTGTCCAACAGCCTGTAATCCCAAGAACAAACGGCTGTTGCTCTGACGGCCCAATGTTCTGATGGTTAGGGCTAGAAAAAAAAAAAGTCTGGGTCAGAGCCTATCAGAGGCAAAGTAGGGCTGAGTCTTCACGGAATAAAAATGGGGGAAAAAAATAAGAAAGAGCGTGTATTTTCATAGCAATAGGCCTTCAGAACAATGATCATCTTGCAATCCCCTCCAGGTACTCCAATGAATCGCAAAGTTCTATTTTATCTTCACCTCCTCCTGGTGTCTTCCCACTGTCTCATCCAAGAATTTTTCCCTGTGCATGTCTTTGTAGTGTTGCCATAATAAATCATAAAAATGGGGTTAACACTTTTGGACGTCTTCTTGAAGGTATTCATGAGTTGTCCGCACAGAAAGTGATGAAAGTGGTTGTGTGAAGTGTAGCTTGGCAGAGAAGTTCAAATTTGACCTACTTTCACACCTCCGCACACCCAACCAGTTGCTGCGTAAAGTGGGCTTGATTGGACTGTCTGTTACAGAAATGTTCAAAAATTGTCAGACACAGCCTGTTGCAATTTTGCAGTTGGAGAAGTGGTTTCAGATCCAACTAGACTATCTGACAAGCACCATGTTTAAGCATTGTGAAGCCTTCTGTTGCCCAGTGGAAACGTTATTAATGTCACTCCCCAATCCCCGGTACGCCAAGAGGGGAGATGAGGAAGGATGCCACCCTCCTTGTTAGCAAAATGACCAAAATGCATCCCCTAGTAGTGGAGAGTGTCCAGGGGTAGAGAGGTTGAATATGTTAGTCCAGTCCAGGGCTTCTCAAAGAAACCCTGCAAGTCAATCCCTGCAAGGCAATTAGGACCCAGCCCATATTGTCAACTGATGGCCCCGCAGGTCACTTTCAACCCACCACATTCCCATCCATTCAGAAAATACATGCATCTAACATTACTTACCAGTGGAAGATGTCCAGTCTGCCTTGAGAGTGATGATCAATCAGTTTACCAATCCCTGACAACGACCCAAAAAGTAATTTATTGTTCGACCATTCTACGAATAGTCACAGAGAATCACAAAGCTCATATATTTGTTTTCATTGGCCAACTGTTGTATTGAGGTTAATTAATACCTTGAATAAAAATCTGATGTGGACATTTGAGTAGTACGTTTGAGAACCCCTGTTCTAGTCTGTCTGACTCATCGACCCTCTATGTGACCAAGAATTTTCCAGATTATAATCTATGGCAGTGACCATGGCTCTGAAATATCAGCAGCCTAACTCGCCGTGTATTGATAAATCCTTTCTAATTGCACCCTCTCTTCTCAGTCATGCCCTTCTGACAGTTTTGTCTTAGTTCTATAATATTCTCTAAACTATAAATTCTCATTTCTATACAATATTATAGCCTATATAGCCTTGGTGTTTATGGTTGAGCTAGAATTTCATTGGTTTGAAGCATACTGTGGCCTGTAGTTTCCTGGGGTGTTGATGCTATGATCGTCACTCCCCAGTCTCTGTTACGTTGAGCTTGGTTTATTCTTTTTGGGGGTGACGAGGTGAAAGCCTTGACACCAAGTGCCCTTGCCGTATATGTAATGCATTCACAACCCACATTCAAATCTGTTCCTATCACTGCAATTGTAGCTTGAAAAAGAGACAAACTAACAAGATGCCCCATGTGACCTTCAGAAGGGACGAACCATGCAAGCAGTGTCACAAAGTAAAGCTGTAAACACATGGTGTGTATGGATAAGCCAAAAGCAACTTAAAATTAAGATGTTTCATCAGTGCTTCAACTGTTGACAAACATCAAGAAAAAGAGCTGAACGAGATTTATACTCAGACAGACAAACGCATATTTTGTTTCGTTACTGTGCCTCCCTCTGAAAACTGCACAAGCAGTTATCTTTTGAAAGATATGTTATTTAATTCCCACTTTTCCCTGACTCCTGTGCTATGCCAGGATTTTTATTTTACTGTTCCCTTTTCACTAATTCTTTGAAATAAAGATGTCTACTTATGCTGTACTTCTTTGTCACTGTTCTTTTTCTGACCATTTGATGGATGTTTGGTTTATAACGAATGTAGGCTAACTACTGCGTAACAGCTGGGAGATGGATGGTGCATTGTGACTGGGAGGCACTGGCTGTCAGCCAGGACAGCGATAGTGTCTGTGCTGGCCCAGCTCTCAGTGCAGGTGTCAGAAACTATCAGCTAAGTTTACAGAGAACATCTCTTGCGGTGAAGGAGCTGATTGCATATTTATTTTCACTTATGTAATAAATCGAGCATTAGCATAACATTGAGCCGGTCAATGTCATGCAAAACCATCCTATTCAACAATGCAGAAAGCGTATTTGCAGAGCATTTCCATACTTTAAGTCAGCGCTTGTAGCTATTCAAAGAGTCACATTCTTTTAACAAACTAGAGACCATCTGTGTGTAGTGTGATGGGATCACACCATGACACCCTCCAACACACCAATGTTCTGACCCAGTACTCAGTAGTCAATACGACATTATTACATTAGTATTCAGTACTCATGGGTCAGATCATACCATCTTTCATGGTTGTGACACCGTACATTCCTTGTAAATGAGGTAATATTTCAACAAAACACATACATGGCAGTACGAACACGGGTAAGAAGTCGGCCATGCGAGGATGGTCGGGCTTATTGACTAAGTCTGGCACAGTTCATCTGTTTGCATCTGCCTCATCTCTTCCGTCACGTGTTCCGTTGCATCACACACATTGATTTGGCTGGTGTTATCCCATAGCAAGGTGACCTCTAGTTTTACCTTCTTACCTAAAGACATGAGAAGACGGGAATGATTCAAGCTGGAATACAGCGATCAATTAAAATGAATGTGAGCCAGGGGCATAAAGTGGGGAAGCCAATGGCTGTTCCCCTTCTTCCTACTCTCTACTTCTGGCACCCTCGCTCAGACTGCACCAATCTTCTAACTGTGCCTTCGTTTTGATCTCAAATACACTCCCGTAAAGTCTCATGACTTTATCTTACACGGTTGTGATGCTGTCACATGGACAATATCTGTCCACGGGCAGACATTAAAACACCTGCAAAGGGCTCAAAACTGCTTCTGGTGTACTTTGTTCAATTCCCCATTGTTGTGTAAAAAAAATCCTTTTAATATGCATTTAAAACTGAGAAAAAGTTAAATTATTGCTCCCCCAATAGAAAGATCACATGACACAGACATTATAATCTATAGGTCTTTATTTATTTTTGCAGATAACATATATTGCAATCATGCTTTTTCATAGAACACCATCTAAAGACATTTATTATATTTTTTTTTACATATAATATTTTACATTAGGCCCATGAAACAGCTAGAAATATACAAAACAATATTCTCTGACTAGACATTTCTATTACATTATTATTATTGTTATCATCTTTATTATTACTCTATCCTGTTATTGTAATTATAATTTTTACAGCTGAGAGAGATATGTGCTTTAGTTTCTGAGATAATATTATTGCAGAAAACAGCAAATAATATCACATTTTTTGTTCAACATTTAGACGAAAGAAAAGAAAAACTCAGGTTGTACGGACATTCACAGATACATGTATTACACAGTCCAGTTTACAACATCATTCAAGAGAGAAAACTGCAGTATGGTAACTTTATACAAAATTCACGGAACCCTTTGTCATTGCACATTTTAACTCACATATCTTTGAGAAAAAAAAGAAACATAAAGAAAATAAACGGGACTGATTCAACCTGATTCCTGTCGCATGTAGCTGCCACAGAAGCATTTTTTCTTGAACCTCCTTCATAGTAATACAGTGATATCTGTCGTCTGTCACAAGTCAGCTTCCATATATATGTTTTCATATTGCCGAGCAAACTTGATATGTAATAATAGGTTTTTCTTTATCCTAAGAAAGGAGTAGTTTCAGTGGTGTTGGCCTGTATAGCATCTGGCTATGTCCTGTTGTGTTAACAGTGCTTTTGCCGGTATTGTCCTCTGACTGAGCCAAAGTTTCTCTCTCCTCGTCTGAAATTGAAAATCTGCACTCGCCACAGGATAGAAACACATTATGGCTTCTACTAAAATGACTGAGTGCAGGCCATCACAGTTCATTTACACTGAAAGAAATGATGCTAGCTGAACAGCACAAAGAAAGGAGGCAACAGTTCGGATCAGCTAAAGAGCGTGCCCAATTATGTATATATAATAAGTGTTTATACTGATTTGGGCGTTCAGGTCTTGTTGCTCTTTATGTTCGATCAATTACAGAAATTAGATTATATTTGTGTGTGTTTTTTTTAAATACAGCATTAATTGTTTCAGTGTATAATGGTAATATCTGAGAGAATTTGGTCACATCCACCTTTGTTCCTGAGAAGTGGGTTACTAAATAGTTATACAAGTAAACTGTTCCAGTCAGAATAGTGGTGGCTGTCAAAGAAACCCATCATGCAGTCTCCGATGCAGCAGCAGCCACTGCAGCTTATTTGTTCTCACAGTTTAACATACAGATCAGACTCAGCATTAGCTTATTGCAACACAGCTCTGTCTTTCTACTTAACTGGTTGTCAGGAGAAGGAAAATCTACACTTTCCAAATAATCTCAGGCAGAAATATAGTGCGCACAGTGCAAATGTGGGATATCTGTATCGGCTACACTTATTGGTGGAGGTGGTAGTTTACAGATCAAGATTGTGCTTCGAGGCGGATGCTGTCTTTACTACTGTACCCTGTTGCTCTTTAGAGACAAAACGGGATGCTTGTTTTAATCCATAAATAGTCAACGGGTCAAATGTCTGCACCAATCGTTCAAACTTGAGTATGATTTTGGTCCTTCTCACTCTCACATATAGAAAACGGCCTAAAAATGATTCTACAAAAAAGATTCAGACAACATACAAAGTTATTGTTCTTCAAACAAAGAAACAATTATAACAGTCTCTTGCTATGTATCCTATGTAGGTTATTTTTGCTGTTGTCACAAGTTTCAATCGAGCCAAAAAGAAGTTGGACGCTTCAAAATTCCATACTTTGCTTGTGCTTTTCAAAGGAAGTCCCAGACATGGGTGGTAAACATTTCAGGCGAACTGCAGGATCCTGCAAGGGAGTGATAGTCTGTCTAAATCATATTTTACACATACAAGCAGATTTGGCCTTACCTGTTGCACATTCCCATATTGTCTTTGCCTTAAATTGGTCAATATTTAATTTTCACTTTACAAACTTTCAAATTGCATTTTTTTTTTTCACCTACTACACTGCATTCATTTTATTGTATTTATTTCATGTACAAGCAAAATGCATTTAATCAATATTTTTCTTTGTACAGTAATTGTAGTTTAGTAGACTAATTAATATCCTCAAAGTAGCACGATACTACTGAATCAATGCGGGCCTCCAAATTTAACTTATATATTCAATATACAGTAATTTCCTAAGTCACATTTCCTTTTCTAAAAAGACTAACTTTTTTGCATAATGAAATTCATAATAACACAATTTTGCTGGGTAGTTTGTTTTTCCTCATAAGTTTTATAACTCTGTATTATACAAATAACAAACAGAAAAACCCCTAAAAATAACTGTGTAATCAGGTTGGTCTCACGTGTCCCCAGGAGGTAGGTGAATAAAAGCAGACATGGAAGTCTGGTGGTCGTTCCCAACCTTGATTACGTTTCTTCTGTGTAGATCGCCAGTCAGGCCACTGAGACGGAGAGACAGACAGAAGTTTCTAGATGTAGGCTTCCTCGTTGGCAGGGTTCTGACTCTGGTTTTCTGTCTGCTGGTCTGGGCCATTTTCCTGAGCCTTCACCAGTACCAAAGGCTTAATCATCATCCGCAGACGCTGCAAGGGAGAGGCACACAGAGGAGTATTAATGTCACTGATATCACGCAGCTGAAACATGCACAGATGGTGTGGAAATTACAATGAGACATTGTCATATACCATTAGCAGGCACCAAACAACTGCAAAATTTGTGATTAAACCCGTGAGCTGTAACAAAGCACACCAGCTACACAGCTGTGAGCTTGATGAATGCACAGCCTCAGGCTCTGAGTCTCAACATTCTCCGAGATATTCTCAGAAAAGACATCTATACATTTTTGCCGGATGTGATATATGGTTATATGAATTAACACAGCCTGCGAAATGGCTGATAAAGAACTGTAAAAGCCAATAATCATGACACTGACAATGTGTTATTGGCCCAATTTACCTAGCCCAAAAAACTATATCAAACCCCTCCAAACTTGGTAAATCTTTGAAATATTATGAACTGTGAGTAGTGTTGGACCCGGGCTGTGCGGCGCAGTAGGCCCTTGCACTGAATGTTTGTGAAACTAAGCGTCCGCCTGGGTGCAGAGTACTAATCAGATGGCTGATTGCTACAATTAGACAATCAGCCATCAGCTGTTACTGCAGGAGCTGACACCTGCACATCGCTTCTGACAGCCTCTGTTGCACTGCCTGCAATTATGGCCCATTTATTCTGTCAGTGATGGCTATAAAGCTATATCTGTCACTAGACACCGTATAGATGTAAGTTTATTTATTCAGCGCATTGTGAATGACTGCAAATCAAAAAGCTCTTAATGTAAATGGCATGCCGGAAAAGGTATTATGTGGCACTGATTAGGATCATCAGATCAATAAAAATGCAGTGTACCATTCTGCTGCATACAAATGAATGTAATTTACTGAGAACACAGTCTGCGGTGTAGCACAAAAAGGCATCTAAAAAGAATTAATTAGAAACTCTATTTTACTAATCCTTTTATCATTATTCTACTCGTCATAGCAATTTATCACGTCCTTACCCAGCATGCCGATGTGTTTGCTCCTTACAAAAGCACTGAATCACAGTGCAGCTATAAAGCACAGAGCAAAATCACATCGGCCTAAGCTGAGCATTTTATCATCCAGTGCGAAGAGTTTTCTTGCTGCTAAATTACATTTCAGGTACTCCTTTCATCGCCAGCCATTATGTAAATGTTGTAAATGTAAGTGAAGATGACATAAATCCTGGATGAGTATATTCTGGTAAACATATTGGAGCCTGACTCTCAGTAAAATTCTACAGGGTGACCTTAAATGTTCATTCAAGCTTTCCTCCATGGGTAAAACTGATCTCCTCTGTAAAATCCTCAGGGCTTGTATGTCGCATTTACATTATCCTCACAAAACATCAGCACCCGCTAAAAACACCACTGCGTTCCCTGTGTTGGATTTGTCTGTCATACAGTATGGAATAATACATTTCAGCCAAAAATCTTCCATACCAAGTAATCCACTTGAAACTCTTAACACAGAGCCTGCCTTGCTGCCGACTGCATATTCAAATTCACAGCAGCTAATGGATGAGTGAAAGCTCAGACGTGGGTACAGTGATGCATATGCTCTGGAAATCGGAGCCTATCATATTTGCATTACACGAGCAAAACTCTTGCTATTTCTATACCAGCAAGCATATGCAGATGCAAAAACAGATTAATTGATTAACAGTAAGACTGAATCCATATTAATCTTACCTCTTTGTATGTGCCTTTGAGTGTGAGGAACATGTAGCCCATGTAGCCAGGGATGAGGGTCATGGAGGAGAGGGCCATGCACCAGCCAACCCCCTGGCCCCAGGCTGGGAACACATAGTCACCCATGGTGAGGGGAACCATCTGCACTGCACTGAACAAGAAGACTCCCTAGACAAGAGGGACAAGAAAATAGATCTCAACACATTCATCATCATGCTCACTGTGTAAATGCAATTAAATCTGCAAAACTGCACAACAAAACATATGAAAATACTCAGTTTCTGTGATATTGTTGTCAGCTTTTATTGAACTTGCACAGGGTAAGGCCTCATGGTGTGGTCTCATTGTGTTTTCCAGCTAATAAGGCCAAGATATAGTCTGTAAGCACCTATTTGGCAAAAAAAACACCTCTATTTCAGCGTGTTCTGTTGACCAGTAGCACTGAGAGTGATTCTAACTGCTGGGGATAAAAATTCAGAGTAACCTTTCAAAAGAAACCAAAACCATGCATGTGCTCCAAATGATTCAAGAACTGCTTTCAGTTTACTTAGGTATGCCTTTGACAGGCGTTTTAGGCTAGTTTTTACGTAAGTGGCATGGGACCAAAATGCAATTTTTCCAATTTTTTTCCAAAAAATATTGCATGAAGGTATGAGATTAAAGTATGGAGCACTCACAGTTATTTAAGACAATCGTTACATCATATTGAAGTAATCAAGTAAATGTAATCGGAGCACTTTTGGTTTCATGCACACAAATAAATCAACAAGAAAAATATTTTTCCATTGAAGAATTTAGCAATCGTTCTAAATACATCCAAGCATCGCCTGAGACCTCATAAGGCTTAATAATGTCCTTGATGGGGTTATTATTTTTCCCTGTTGGTGTCTGGAACATTGTTGGTTAAATCGTGCATGTTACCCACAGATAACACTTACAGCCACAATGAGTGGAGTGAAAACGACCCAGCAGGCCTTCCACCACCGACAGGGCCTGTAGCCAATCATTTCTTCAATGTTGTCATAGAATTTGTTCACACCTGGAACCAAAGATAAAGCACGATGAATGCAGTTTTAGCTACCGAGTACATGATTCATTCATAACTCATGGTTTCAAACATGATTCCAGTCTGGATCTTAGATGTTAGATCTTGATATTTTAGCTCACAACAAGGCAGCAACAAAAGACAGAAATGTTCCATCCATCCTGAAGGAGATTACTGAGACACGAGTGTGCCTCACCATAAAACCATGAAATTGAGATGCACTCAAAGAAGACCAGGAAGAGCAGGCACATCCCGCTAGCTGAGTAGTAGTCGAATAGCTTGAACACATACAGTCCACCCTGCAAAAGGAGAGAGGCAGGGAAAAAGAGAAAAAAAGAAGATGATAAGACTGATGAAGGCAAAGGGGAAAGCATTGAAGAAGCAATTATAGTACTGGACATGCAGGACAGTACTAAATCGGTCAAGTGGAATAACGTCAAGGGCGAGAGCACCAGTGGCTGTGGGTGGTGAGAGTTAGTGACGTCTCATTGGTGAGGACAGAACTGGTGCTAAGACGTCCTCATGGACAACTGCGCTCCTGTGGATGTGCAGTTGCATGACCAGCACAGATCAAGCATCTCCTTGAAACATTTCATGTCTGGCCACAATCAGGTCATTATGGAGACCAGCTCAAAGGGACCTGCTACAGTTCATCAGCTCCTGCCCTGTGATGCTTGATATATTTTATACTGCCCGGAGAAGCGATTAGGGTAACTGCCTCATTCGAACAGGGCTGCATGTGGCATGATGGAAATCTAGTTTGGCAGAAGTAGAGGGACAATGCAGGGTCTTCGAGTGTCATTAGCAAACATGACCTTGGCCTGCAGTGATTCTGTCATTTTTAGCTCAAAAGTAGGCAGACACTGAAGTGTCTTTGCCAACTTTTGCTGACTTTTGGCTCCTTTCCTTGTTGTCCTCATACTAAACTTTGGATTCAAACTGCAACAAAACTGTGGCAGCGTTAATTCTAATTTTAATGGCTTTAAACATCTATTTCGATGAGCTGCACTGCAGTCTGAAGGGAAACTTAAGAATTCATGCCAGCCGTGTTAAAATATGGCTCAGTTAGCATGCTATCAAATGTCGGGACATAAAGTTAGACCAATACAATTAAACAAATATTGTAAATTGTATTTTGATACAAAATAAACTAAACAAATGTAGTAGTTAATCAGCATCTTCATGGTAAAATTCT
Source organism: Chaetodon trifascialis (assembly GCF_039877785.1). NCBI lineage: Eukaryota > Metazoa > Chordata > Actinopteri > Chaetodontiformes > Chaetodontidae > Chaetodon > Chaetodon trifascialis. The sequence continues at coordinate 11,857,400 of NC_092058.1, read as the reverse complement.
AAAGATCAGGCACAGTGAACGGTGTTTCTGGGACTCTAAAATCTTTATTTTAATCAGAATCATGGCAGCTGTAAGAGATGTTTTATTCCTTTGAAAAGATACATTTTAAGATTAGGGGATGTTCGAGGTTGAGATGTTCATGAAGTGCGCAACATGATTCAAAGTGTTCAGTATTAACATTTCATAGCAATCTGACCCTCAGACTACATGTATATTTTTTCAATTAAATTGAAATTGTGGCCTGATGGTGGCGTCAGCAGAAAGGTCAGGGAGTTGCTGAATGCGTTAGGGTTCCTCCTCTGTGGACCATGAATATACGCAACATATTTCCATTGTCCAGCGTCATTACTGAGGGGTTGGTCAAGGGTAAATTGTGGCCTGATTGTAGCAAACCATTAAGGATCACTGCAGAGCCAGAATTAATAAAAACACTATATTTCAAGACAAACTGGCCTATAAGAATGAGAGATCTGGACCAAACCAGCTAACCATGTCGTCATCCTTTAGCGGGTAAATAAGTGAAATGAAATCAAGGCTGTGAACCTGTTTCATGGTGTTTGGAGACTGAACCATGATGCTAAATGACCTGAACCAGTTTGGCCAGCAGCTATAGTCTCAGAGGGAGGACGACCCTGTGGCCTCTCCACTCACATGCTCTCCCTTTGGATTTCATATAAGGGTGAGCTGCTTAACAACCTAGCTGAGTTAACAGTGTTGCAGGTTACTGGGTCAGCTGCTGAGGTCACACCACTGGTGTCCTCTGGGACGCTTTAAGTCTGTGAAAATGTTTTATTGTCCTGTGACATGGAGCTAATGGTGTGTGGGTACTTGATAAACTGGACAAATGCAGACTCGATATTGCCCCAATCATGGCAACAGATATCAACCATGTCATTAAGTCAGAGGCTGCTGTGAGTGTTTTTCAGTGGTGGATTGTAACTAAATACATTTACTCAAGTACTGTACAAATTTGAGTATGTATGTCTTCTTCACTACATCTTAAAAGGAAATATTATACTCTCTATTATGCTAAGTAATATAAACTGAAGGACTATGTGTTCCCTTATGGGCTGACAAAATTAAGCTAAATTAGCATTTTAAAAAATGAAGTGATTTTTACTTGTGGTGGACTATTTTAACAAAGTGGTATTAGTACTTTTATTTAAGTAAAGGATCTGAATACTTCTTCCAAATCCTATGAATTAACTACCCAGTAATGTCTGATGGATTATCCAGTAAGAATGACACATTTACCTGTGTGATGTTGGACAGTCCAATGATGTAAGAAATAAGGCAGACAACTGCGATGAAGATCTCTCTGCGTTTTCTGAGAAGATGTGGGAATTCATCAACCAGTGCAGTGATGAAGCCTTCCACGGTGCAGAACTGCAGAGATTGCAGAGTCATGTTAAAAATGTTAAGTAATACACTGTTGCTGCAGTAAAGCTCCATTTCTAAGGTTTATTACGAACTTTCATGAATGATAGTGTAACCACAAGACATTTTACATTATGCCATAGTAATGGTAAGACACACTGTGAAGGTTTTTACTCAGAAACAAAAGTATCCAGGCCTTAAACATGAACATTTTTATTAATTATTCCAGTTTTACTTTTATTTGTCAGAGAATTCCTTGACAGATGCTGGAACATCAGCACTTTGCTTTATGAGTACGGTCCAAAAACCACAACTGAGACCACTTTTTTTGGGTTGTTTTACCTGGCTGTCGATCCCCAGCATCAGCAGCATGGAGAAAAAGAGTATGGCCCACAGAGGAGAGATGGGCAGCTGGGTGACAGCCTCGGGATAAGCCAAAAATGCCAGACCAGGTCCTGACCAAAGATAAATATTACACACATGGTGACGTATATTTATAATGGGACACTAACAAAACATGAGTTGTGCAACTATGGCAAAGAGTTTATTTAAAAACATGCCATTTTTAGCATGTATACTCATCTGTAAGGAAAGTAACTGTAATACTGGATAAGACAAGAACATCTCAAATCCAAAGTGTCCTTGGAGGGAAAAAGTGTGAGTGCTGAATGTCAAGATGAAGTTTCTGTCCTTTGTAAATACTTAAGTATTTACAAAGGACAGAGAGTTTTGCAAAAATCGCTGAGCAATTTTCTTTCTAATAAATCCTGAAATCAAAACTGACACAAAGTGACAAGCTAAAACCTTCCCTTTCTGAGCAAAAGAATAACATCCAGCGATTTCAAGGGCTAATTTTTGCATAGTCGCAAGTATCTCATGCCTGTGCCTATTGTCACCATCGAGTTTCAACATTGATTGCAATTACCTGAGGCTGCCACATCAGCGATGGGTCTCTTTGTTACATTGGCCATGAATCCCACGATGGAGAAGATGACAAAGCCGGCGAACATGCTGGTGAAGGAGTTGATGCAGCAGACAATGACAGAATCTCTGTACGGGAGAGACAAAGCACAAGGCAGTCATTGTCACGCCTATATCAATTCCTTATCAACCCTTCACACATTGTCGGGAGGCATGGGGGGAAGGGACGGTGGAGAGCCATTTTGCATCCTGCAGTAGCACAGCTGCTGAACACATTCATATTGACCTGTTCTCCTAAAATGGCAGTGAGCTGCAGCGGTTTTGAAATAGTTGGAAGCATAGAGGTGCATAGTTGGGCTCCAGGCCAGCACTTATCTGACAATGTGAGAGGCAAAACAAACGTCTGTGCCTATGAGTGTAAAACAGAGCCAAAATAATGAAAAGACTGATGCAGCTGGAGGCTCAAATAGTCCCAAAATAGAAGGTACAGCAGACACTATGTTGCCAGGAAACCAAAAATAATCCCAGGAAGAGACATTGTCACAGCCTCCTTTTGAAAAAACAAAACAAAAAACGCGGGGCTGACCAGTGCTCGACAAAATTTAATCTGCACAGGAACTTGATTCATGTGGCAAATCAAGCAGAAATGCAACACATTTTAATCACCTACCTGTACACGTTGTTATTGAAGGTATTGTAGCTGCCGAGAGCGATCAGAGAGCCTAATCCCAGCCCGTAGGAAAAGAAGATCTGAGTGGCAGCATCCAGCCACACCTGACACACACAGATTAGAAAAAAGATGTTAAAATAGCCAGATGTAGCTATGTAACTATTTAACTGGCTGGGCTGATCGAGCCATGTGCACAAATGTATCTTGCCTCTTAGAAACCTTTGATAAGAACTATTATTCTGGAAAACTGCAACACCTACATGCTGTCTCATTACTCTTTGTCGTATCTGACGCACTCAGATCCCATTGCACTCAATTTAACTCAGAAACACCTCACCCTGTCTAATGATGTTTCTCCACACCTCATCTGACTCGATCTCATGTTCTTCTTGAGCTTTAATGATGTAGCTAAGTAATTTAGTCACAGTCATTACAGAATATAGCACTGGTAAAAAAAAATAAAAAATTTAAAAAATCCATACTATCATAGGGGTTTTATTCTTGTGGACATATATGCATCAGCCAAAATAAGACTGGCACACTTAAGCCTTTCAAGAACTGAGATCTACAGTATACTTTACATTCAATTTTATATAACCTTGTTGTTCTGCTGCTCAATGGAAAATATTTGGAAAATACACTGATAGACATCCTTTCTACTATTTTGCTGCCCATGCAATCAACAGTGATTGGTTGGAGTGGTTGGGTGGTACTTTTAATACACTCATTGAGAATGTATTTGGATAAGATTTAGCTCTGTACACACCTAATTACAGTACTATTCGCCATACAGGTACAGTAAGAGACCTCTACATTGGCATTGCTGTAACTTGTAAACAGTCCCCCCCCCACCAATAAAAAGCCAAAACATATCCAACTGGCGCTGAGCTCATCCTCTGCTGCCCCCTTTATTTTGGTGATCAGAAACAGAGAGCATACCTCAGACTCCTTAAGTTTGTTAAAGTCAGGTGTGATATAGAAGAGAATTCCATCAAATGCACCAGGTAGACTGACGCCACGGCAAAACAGGATGAACAGCATGAAGTAAGGGTATGTGGCCGAGAAGTACACCACCTGTGGGACACAAACTTATTGTTAGAAAAAAACATATATTGTTATCCAAGCTGTTTTTACATCACACAGCTACAGAGCATTATTTTACTTGTAAGATGTGTACTGCAGCGCAACAGCACTGCAGAAGAAGTGAAAACTGCTCACTTGTTCATCTCATTATGAACAGTGTTACAGTAGTGTGGCACCATCCTCACAGCACAGTGCAGCACAGTGACCTAGTCAGACTTCCCCCAGAGGCAAGATGACCCGGGAACGGTTGGGTTCAGCACACTCCCAGTGCACTATTTCCCTCCTCATCTGAACTAAATTTGCACTGTTCTATCAAAAATCAACACAATTCAGATCATTCATGACAAAATGTACTAAAGAGGAAATGAACCAGCAGAGATGCTGTCGCTGTCATACTGCTATGTGTAAAAAAAAATTATGCAATGATGAATCTACCATACATAAACAAATACTGATATAAGAAGTTAAAAAAGCTGCCATGTTGGAATGTGCAGGTGCTCGTGCTTTGGATCAAATGGAAATTACATGTACAATGTTGTGTTGCCTTTGAAAGAAAGGCAGACAAAGAGGGAATATTGCATATCGGTATAAGTTGTGAAATTGTTGTTTTATATTATTTTCAAATGTTTCATGCCAGTAAACCTAAAACTTAGAGTTTAGCTCAGAGCAGAACAAATTGTGAGTGGATAGAAAACAGGCGATGTGAAGTTATGCAATCCCTTCATTTGAACAATAATCCAGCATGCCATTGTACCAATTCTACGACCTTGAGGTTTAAGATGATGCAAATTCAATTAACATTGGATTTTGTTGTGTTTCTGTCTTTGTCCTCTCCTTCTACTTACTTTGCCAGTCCAGCTGACCCCCTTCCAGATACAGAAATAGACGAGCACCCATGCAATGGCGAGTGTAATAGCCAGTGGGATCCTGACCTCCCCAGGCTTCTCCAGGCCCTCGGTCAGCTGGTGCACGTTGCGTCTGCAGGGAAGGAGTAAAGTGGTCTTACCACAGCACATAAATGCATCCTTGATCTCATACATGCACCATGCATGGCTGCACACACAAATATGCACACACGTGTCTGAATATTCACAAAGACCACTCTCCCTGGCTTTCTTTTCTCACCCCTAAAGCTTTTTTAAGCCTTCATAGTAAAGGGAAATCATGCTTGCATGCACACATGTCAACACGCAATTTTTTTACACTCTTCAAATTTTTTTTCTTCGGCTTGTTTGAGGCCCTTATTATACAAAACCATAGTTTTTCCATCTTCTAGAAGTCTCTGGAGGTAAATGCATATCAAAGGATTTGGAGAACCATTGGACCAAATGGCCATATCAACCTTGATCTTCATTATGCACAATAGGGACCATGATCTTGCTGTGTTGCTTGTGATCTAAAGAGAGTTGTGTGTCCAGCTTACTCCCAGAACTCCACCACTGCGCTGGTGAGGTTTCTGGTGTCTGCGATGCTGTAGTTGGTGTAGCAGCGGTCTGTGTTCCAGGAATTGCCACAACTCTGCCATGGCAGATCCTGAAAATTAAAGAGAAAAAAGAGAAAAATCACACAGACAGCTCTTTTTACTTGGACCACTCTCCCACCGCCGGGTCCCATTCTCTCTGGTTGTCGAGCAGCCAAGACCATGATACTCATTGAGATTTCATGCTTTTCTCAGAGGACTGAATGCCTCATCGCCAAATGCATTTATCAATACCTTGTGTAAGGCGCTAATTATGTGGGAAAGGAAGTAATAAATGTCATACCCTGTTAAGGTCTGCACACCCTTATATAAGAGGTGCTGGCAAACAGAAGCTGCCACATAACTGAGAGAGTTACTATGCAAAAAAATACAACCTGTGCAAAAAAAAAGAAAAGAAAAGAAAAAGAAAAACTGCTTTGTTGTGATTTAAAGGGGCACTTTCGTGAAAAGACATTTCAGTAAGGAGTCGGGAAAACTAGACAATTTTAGGATTTTTAAGGTATTCAAGTGGTATTATTACATTGTTTTATTAGGGAACAGCAGGAATAAAAATATCAAATACTCACAGCGGTGAAGGAATTGTACAGATAGTAAATAGCCCAGGAAATGATAACAATGTAATAGATATTTAGCCAGAAGGACAGGACAGCAGCAGCCAGACCCACACCTGAAACAACAGGAGAATACAGGCATTACATGAAATTGTGCTGAAATGTTTCTGTGGGAATAAAGTGATAATAACAATAGGATATGCACGAAATGTTTAAAAGCTTTGGTAGTTTATGGAGGATAAATCTTTGCTCACTGTTACATAATTACACAGAGCCTCAATGTCTGCTTATGTCTGTTTTTCAACCTGGCCTTCATGAAGCAGCCAGTTAACATGAAAAGCACAGCTTAGGGCCTTAAGGATGATATAAAGTGCCTTTTACCTTTGAACATGGGGGCCAGCTTCCATACTCCGAGCCCTCCAATAGAAGTGTATTGACCAAGAGCCGTCTCCAGAAAGAACAGGGGCATGCCAGCAAATATAAGGGTCAAAAAGTAGGGAATCAAGAAGGCCCCTGAATGAGAGGTGAGAGGTAAAGGTATGTAAGTTAAGGTGAATAACAAACTATTAACATTCATCATAATCCAGATAAGATGGATGGTTAAATGAGTGTTTGCTTGCACTCTGCGCCGCAGATCATCAGACAGGCTTGTGCGCAATTACGCACGGTTTAGATGGGGGGAAATGTACTTTAGATATATTTTAATTAAAGACCTCCGGGAGAAAAATGGCAGGTTTTGATGTCGAGATCTTTGCACTCCTTTTGGTATATGGATAAATGAAAAATTGCCAAGAAGTCCTGTTTACCTCCTCCGTTTTTCCCACATAAATAAGGAAATCTCCAGACATTTCCGAGTCCAATGGCGTATCCGACACAAGACAGAAGAAAGTCAAATTTCCCACCCCACGTTTCTCTCTCGGGTATCTCATTTTTCGTCTTCTGCACTTTCACCACCAAGGTTTTGGGTTTGTCGTTTGGCGTGGTGGTGGGCGCGTCGTTCACCGTCTCCGTTAAGACGTGTCCGTCCGAGGCTTTGGTCCCGTTGGTGGCCATGCTCACTGTGAGTGTCGGATAGTCCTGACCAGGGGAGAGGAGAGGGTTTCAGCTCCGGTCCAGGCAGACGGCAGCTTCTCCGTCCTGTACACCCAGCTTCCAGACACCAACCGAGGGGAGACGAAAGTGATCAAGAGCAGGAGCAGGGGCAGCTTAGCAGAGGTCCAGCGACCCTGAAAACATAAGCAGATGTGTATGGAGTTGAAAAAAAAAAAAAAAAAAAATCACCAAGAAAAGAAAAAAAAAATTGAACCTCATGAAATATGTTCAGAACTAATAACTGGGATTCATTTGCGTAATTCTGCCTTAATTGTTGAAGTTATCAAAAAGTTAATTGAAAGTGGAATTATTTCCCCCATTAATAAAACCATCGCTTATTTTCTGGAGGAGAAAAATATTTTCAGATGAAATGCGTGGCCAAATTGCTTCCTTGGGTCGGCATTGTACTGGCCTGTGCTGACAAAGAAGTTTTCTATTACTGGTAAAATATTTATTTTCACGATTATTATGCATGCATAAATTCTAATTCCATGACATTTCTTCAGGGGTGGAGAGAGAAAAATGTGCCCCACGATCCGTGAACCCCACGGGATCAAATAAAGACTTCTCATGCAATAAGAATCACTTTTAATTGCCCGGAGTGAATGCATGTTAGCAGAAATTTAGAGCCTGCTTTTGTCCTTGATTCATTACGCTCTAAATTCAATGGCCCACTTCCCACTGCTTCGGTACAAGAGAAGAGCAATTAAACACGTTTAGGAGTCAGGCGCGACAATAATGTCTAATGAATCACCTGGAGAGGTTAGTAACTTTTCAGAAGACATTTTCGTGAAATATCTGCTGGACTGAGTCAAAATGTTTATTTTACTTTCTAATTAATTATCATTAAGAAAAACAATTAGCTACACCTGTTTTAACAACGTCATTTTAGCAGGTTTTACATTTAAAATGTACGGCATTTATGTTTATTTCCACTTTTTAAAATGCAAAATGAACATCTGCTCGTGATAGTTGGAAGCGCATGGAAGGTGGTGCGCGCGTTCTGCGCTCTCCGTCACCTCGCGTGCAGAGGCTAATTGCGAGCAGAAATATGAAGCAACACGGTCACAAATGTCATGACATTATATATGAGGAGCATTTTATATCAAATTTGCCAGCAATATTTCAAGTTCATGTGACATTCGGCTACAAAGAGACACGCGACATCAAGACAAATTGTCATTTAGTGAACAAAGAATTCTGGGAACATTTTATCCATACAGATCACACATTTCCATTTTACATGTGCACACATTAAAAAAAAAAAAAAAAAAAAAAAAAAAACGTGTCTACGGGACTGAGGGATCAAACACATTAATGACCCTCATCAGATAAGTCTCTTGCATCGCCATCAAGTGAAGTGCAGTCGCACACCCGTGCACATTGCCAAATTCAGCTCATCTGCATGCCAAATTCCTCAGCGGTCCGCGTTTGCAACAAATCTCTCAACAAACACAAATCTATCCCTAATTTACGTTAAATGCATAACGTATAGCAGAATACTTACAGTAAAATCCTTTTATTTCTCAGACTCTTTGCCGACGGGGAAAAATCCGTTTTTTTGTTTTTTTTGTTTTTGTTTTTAAGTTACTTCCTTGCACTTTCTGAATAAAACCAAGGTGCAAACTTTACATCCGACGACAGCGAGCAAGTATACGATCCTGAGGGGGGAGGATGGTGGACAAATGCGTCTTTGAGAGCGAGGTGCTGTCCTGAAAGGAGTGGTGCTGAAAGAGAGGAGGGGAGAGAAGACGGGGAAAGGAGCTGCCGCCGTCTGAGTTGAAGCGAGCAGGGACGTAACATGGAGCGCAGGATCCTCACTCTCATCTACATAGCGTCAATGTCACCTCAAAGTCGACCCTCCCCAACTCCAACATTTCCACCACTGAGATGGCAGCGGGTTTGAGAGAGGAGCATCCTCTTGTCTCAAGGTTTTATATCCTTACTCCTGCAGCTTTTTTTTTTTTTTTTTTTTTTATACATCAGCAAGTTCTCTCTCTCTCTCTCTCTCTCTCTCTCTCTCTCTCTCTCTCTCTCTCTCTCTCTCTCTAGCTGATGCATAATATAGACTTTCGGTTACTTAACATTTCCATAACGTCCTCCATTTGCCGTTGCTGTAAGTTTCTAAAGATTACTACATCCCATCAAGTTGCCACAAATGGCACTTCAGGGACACTTGTTCACTATTTCCAAAACTTCCATCCATCCAGATTTTAGGTGATTAACATGAGGCAGCCTGCATGAAAAAAGGCCATGCCATGAGTAAAAATAAGTAGCATAATGTTGCATCAAACCAGCCCCTCCAAAGCAGCAGATACAAAGGAAGATGCCAATGACTGCTCTAGCTCCTGGCAAAACATGATAAGAGGGTCCCAGCCAATGAAGGGAGTCAGGGTGTGTGAGATAAATTGAAAACTGTGCTTATAATCTTCTTAGCCCGCTGTCTTCCAAAATGAAATACCCTTGTGGAACATCCCAAATGAGCGGTCTTAATGCAGACTTTAACTCCCACATCGAGATAAATTATTAGGGTCTCGCTGGGAGATTAGACTCTCGCAGGGTTTAACAGTTAAAGTTTGAGTTGTGAAAAAGAGTAAGGATTAAACCAACGCTAGTATAAAAGAAAAACTACATCTGCCTTTGAGAATGACAAACGTGAGACTGTTGAAAACGGTGATGGTGATTTTCAATTTGTCCTGCAGTCCAAGTTTGTGCAAATCTGTCAGGTGACACCTTATCATGACTTGAAGCAGCTTCATTTTAATGTCAAGGGGCATCATATACGATGTCTTGGCTTATGTCACTGTTATGGCTGCATGAGACACGTCAAAAATGTCTAAGAAATACCTACTTTCTACCATTTCTTCTCTTCATTTGCTTCATTTCCTCTCATTTTTCTTTTTTCCGCACCATCCCTGTTTCTCTCACGGCTCGCTTCCTTTGCTATCCCCCTGTGTTCATCTGCCCAAATCTTTCCCTCCCATCTTTGGTTCTTTTTTGTCTCCACCCGCCATACTGTCGGCTGTGCAGTGCTGATACAGCGCAACTGAAAAGCCTCGCCACTGAGAGGCAAGGAAAGAATGCCCAGATGGTGAACCAATGAGGGGGGAGCTAACCTTCTAATGATACGAAACAAAATTTAGCATTTCTAATCCCAACTGGCTGATTGGCCTGGAGGCTGTGGCACCTCAGATGTGCAAAAAGCCTCCTGTTGGCCTGCAGCTCTCACACGGGAGGAATTCAAAATGCCATAGTGATGAGAGCTGGTGGTGCTGTGCTTGTGGCCCTGGCCCCACCTGATGGTGAGCCTGTGTGCAGTGGAGCTTGTAATTACAGAAGGAGGTGGTAGTAATAGAGAGTAGAATACAGGCAAACACACAAGCAGACAGCTGGCCCCCTGTCAGTTTCGCTGCTCAGACACAGGGGACAAAAGTGATGCTCTAAAACTGCAGAGCAGATTATCGCTCATGTGAGAAAGACAAAATGGTGATATGGAATATGATGGCAGAGATAATGATGACAGATGCATTTTATAATTCAGGCATGTTTACAGAGCCTTTTGGAAAATATGTTGCCTCTCACTTTCAGTATTTCTATGAGGCTTTGCATACATGGTAAGTATTTATGCAGGACATAAATACCATGAATACAGCATCCCACGTGTACCTCTTAGAAAACTCCTACTGAAGCAGTGAATTTTGCAACTTGATAAACTGCAATGACTACATGAGGATTTTTGCTATGAAGAAAGTTTAAAGCCATGCCAGCAGCTCTGTGAGGCTGTGCACAGCTTTCCTTTGAGCAAAATGCGAATGTTGGAATGCTAACATTCGCAAAATAACAATGCTAGCATACTGATATTTAGCAAGTGTAATTTGTACCATGTTCACCATCTTTGTTTACTGTGTGAGCATGCTAACATTTGCTAATTAGCTATAAACACAAAGCACATCTGATGATGTGACTGTCCAAACCAAACCAAAGTATTGGGGATGTTAGAATTTTGGCCTGATGATGGTGCTATATGAAAAGTTAAGGGGTCAACAAAGTGTTTACAATGAATCAATGTTTGTACCAAATTTCATGGCAATCCGCCTAATAGTTATTCAGACATTTCGGTCAAAGGAAGTTTCCAGGGAAAAAGTCCCGGGATCGCCAAAGTCATTAAGATTCATCCTCTGGGGACCATGAATGTCAGTTTTTTACTCTGGACCAAGTCTGACTGACTGCTTTCACAAGAAAAAATGAAAACATATCCAAAAAAATAGACCTGAATAAAATCTTGATAATATCAATATCAGTAATAACAGACTCAGTGACTTCCACAGAAAATGAATAAGTGAAAGCATATGACTGAAAAATGAATCCATACTATTCTTGGTGGCAAACGCCTCTTTCACATTGGCAAACCCACACCCACTCCAAACAGGTTCAAAACCAGGCAAAAAGACGTCTGTCTCCTCATCAACACAACTGCATGACATTACAGTCGTATGATATTATCACGCTGGAAGATGTTCGCTCTGAACCCGTGCGAAGTTCATGAATCATCTGCAGTCACTTTCCATGTTAGTTTCAATGTTTGCCACTCAATGCAAAGTGTACATTAGCATCTCAAACACCGAGTTTGAACCAACATTTTTTTAACATTGTTGTATGTTGGCTTAGCACTTCAGAGCTTATGGAAATCAATGTGTGTGTTTGGGCATATGAAAGAGAGATAAAGACTGAGAGGTAAACAGAAAGACACACTGACAAACAAACAGACAGACGGACAGACAGACAGACGGAGCCCTGTACTGTAGCTTTTCCATGTCTCTTAATCCTAAAAGCCTCTGTTCTTTTCGGGCGGTGGGGAGAGGGAGGGATTGTTGTCAGGACCAGTTATGTGTAACACTGCAGGCCCATAGAATGTGTCTGGCTCTTCATTGGTAAGTCAGTCAGGTAGGACGCTGTTAGGCCTCTCCAGAAGAGCCTTGGTGCGACGTTTCCGCTCGCAGTGAAAAGATGCAGACAAAGTGATGTGTCTGTTGCCGGGTGATTCACAAAAAGAACCCAGGGTGCATTTCTAAAAAAAGGGGAGGGTGGAAACACAGCAGCAAAGTAAAACAAATACTGGCCTCCATCCCCGCCTCCCTCACTCTTCTCACAGCCAGGCAGGAATGTAGAAGCCGATGAGCGCCAAAACCTTCCTGCCAAGCCAGCTTATCCTCAAATGTTGCACCATCTTTAGCAACTGCATCATAATAGAAATGAAGATTAAAATACTCACCGACTCGGAAATTTGATTTGTTTGACGGAATTAAAACTTGTGCATCATGTTTGGAGAAATGCCAGAATGAGGGATGACTCTAAATCAAAAGGCATTAATAGGATGATGGATCGGTTTCATCTTGATGGCTGTAAATTCATGCAAAGTTTTCCCCTGAATCAATTACCTGTTAAGGAGCTGTCATGGTTCACGTGTCAGAGAAGCATCAAGCCAGCGGAGATGTGTACAGACACGTGATGAGCAATGCTTTGTCTGTAAATGTGCCGTGACATTGTCTTCACTCCCGTCATGATTTATTATAACATCAGTGACACAGGCTGCGAAAGGTTACCAAAGTGCAGCAGATGAATATGTGGCATGTCATTCTGAGTGTACAGGGTAAAAGGTCAATTAAGAAAGAAACGCTTGTTTTCCATGACTGATGATAGAGCTGCCATATGTCACATTAAATACATGGTGTCATTATGAGCAAATATGGGAGTAAATTATGTGGCAGTGAATGCTGTCTTTAAAGCTGAAGTGCCAAACCTGACAGGTTAAAAAGGCGTATTAGTAAAACTGACACGTGGAAAAAAGTGTGTATAGAATTGTGCCAAGAAAATGCTGCCTTTCCTTTAAATAGTTTAAGAAATGGGCTGATAATCATTTCCACCTGAGCCAAATCAGCAGCGTGGTTTCACGAGAGGAAACATCAGGGGATCAACAAAATCAATACACTGTGTCCTCCGGGGACCATAAATACGTGTGTAAGATTATGACCATCTATGCAGTAGTTGTTGACATATTTCATGGCAAAAATATTTAAAAACCGACTTACACAGGCTCAGTCTGAGAACATGTCTATGCCACTCACATGCTTTTATTTGCTCACTAATGAAAGAGTTTATGAATGCATAAATGAGGCATTAAAATGCTAATTGAACTAGATTAACATATTTGTTGCTTCATCCTCAGCTCTCACTTGCCTCTGCTCAGAGACACGGAGGCAAACAAAGACTGTGGATCAAACTTGGATGTTGAAATTTTGTATTTTTTTAAACCTTTATTTATTCAGCAGAGTGTCACTGAGGGCTGGTCACATCCACACAGTTGTAACACATTCAGACCTGGAAGTTGATCAGTACAACCACACTCTGATCTGCAGGACACAGGGGTTGTGGGCCTTGCTCAAAGGCACCTCAGACGTGGTAATGAGGGAAGGACAAGTGCTGCCTTCACTTTCCCACACAAATTTAGCCTGCCCAGCGAGAGATTTAACCGATGACCTTTGGCTCACTTCTAAAAGCGGTTTTGTGTGTTACCTTAAGAGCACTGCAGTTTGAGTAGGATGTAGCCATTTTAGCTTGAAATGTATGGATTTACATAACTAGCCTCAGTGCAGTGTGTGCGGTTTGTACTGCTTTTAGAAACATAGGAGGCACCTTTGTTTCACTTCCACAGATGAAATAAATACCACTGCTCTGAAGATTTCCCAAATACTGAAATGTGTAAATCCTCATCGGTTGTTCATAGAAGGAGATTATCCAAACTTTTGGGAAGATTGAATGTCTTCTTCGCTTTCAATAGTGAATTACAAATGGCTTTTAGAAAGCAAGTTTTATAGTTGTGCATAAGGCACTAATCACTTTGAGTCATTTCTCATGGATCGGACTCAATTTTCTGTACTTGCTGACAAATCTGAGCACTCCAGTATAAAGAGAACCACTTGCACCCCTATATCATACACTATATCCAGCTTTTTACAGTCTATACATCCAATTTCCACTGATTAAAATACAAGTATTATTACGTATGCAATAAGTGCTGGTTTTATTACTGTCAGTCTTCAAATAAACGCTACTTTACCAGGCAAACATGTAGCCATTGCCTAATAACAACTTCAACGATTTTCACACCAAATATTTAAAGTCCTTATTGGTCAGAGTGAGCCCTGTCTTTCCAATGGAAAGAGCTGCTTACACCAAATTGAACTTTAACCCAAATGCGCTTACTGTCCCTCCACAGTGTGCACCCAATGGGATTCTGGCATTGACAACAGAGAGAAGTTATCCACGTCATCCATCATTAGCATGATGGTGGGGTCGATTTTACTGTTTACAACAATGGTAGGAAAGTTAATTTTGTGCATCTGTGAATTGGAGATATGTCATCTCACTCTCTGATCTTAATGGGAATCTGAAAATCTCAAGCGTGAAAATATCAGACTAGGTGAGGACACCAGGGTATAAAATCAATATACTAACCTGGACCTAGTTGCTTGCTTTCTAGTTAGCTTCTTTGCATGATTATACTCAGCTCTTTATTTTGCACAGCACTCTGCACAATTTTCACCTGCTCATTTGGTCTTAAATCATAGATGCTGTAAGATTAAACTGGCTAGTAAACATTCAAAACAGGTTTAATATTGGTCTTCCTCTGTAAAGTGAATGGCCTGAAACACTTTGTACACAAACCAAAGTGAGATACTCTTTACAAATGTCTATTCGTTTGTTCACTTTCGTCTTTATGGAAAAAATAAATTATTCTATGGTATTAAAAGTCAGATTTAGCTGAACTGTACAAACAGTAGACTGTAACATTTAATATGTTGTGAAACCTCTCCAGGAAAGTGCTGCATCAGCATTCCTCCTGCTGTATTTGCTGTAAGTCTGACAGTCAGCTGTGTCTTGTAGAATGATGACAGCAGGTATTGTAGGTACAACATAGCATGGCAGTTCAGTACTGTATGTTGTTTATGATCTGCTAACATGTACAGCTTTTGACAGGCATTTTACCACACACACACACACACACACACACACACACACACACACACACACACACACACACACACACACACACACACACGCGCGTCAGTGCAGTTCATGGGACTGGACAGTTGTGCCCTTTGCCCCACAGTCCACGTCGTTACATTATGATTTAATTACTGCAGTATAATCATCATGGAGACATTCAAGCACCTCTAACTTAGAGGCTTGTTCTGCTGCTGGAGGGCTGAAAATCATCAGTTACTATACTGAAATCTACATTTTGACTATTCTGAGTAGAGATTTTGACAGAGACATAGTGGAACTGATATAACAAAAATACATCACAGATATGAATCAACACAAGAAGCGCAGAGAATAGATAAGTAAACAAAAATATAAATACTGCAGCATTTCGTATTTTGCTTAGGGAAAGGACACAGTTCAATGTCAAACTATTGATTTGCATCAGTTTTGGATGAAAGCACCAGAGGAATTATTGACGTGCTATTAAAAATCAAAGTAAAATGGTGTTCCTTCTGTCCAGGGGGCCACTGGGTTGTGTTATGGGGATATCAATACACTTTGGCCTCTGGTTATACTATCATCTACAGCAGAGGACATTTTTCTTGCTTGTACACTTGTTTTAATGTTCTGCATCAATCTTCTGGTTCGTACAGTGCAGAACAGAGTGGGGGGGCTTTAGATGCTGGATGACTGAGTTTGATTGGGCTGTAGCAGATACAGAAATATGAATCATAGGATGGACAAGCTTGCTGGACGCAGAGAGGACCATTTGGAGATATAACTGGGATGTTCCACTCAACTGGTTTGTGTTGACTCTCATGTATATGTAATAAAGAGGCTCCGCTTGGGAAATGAAAGCTCAAACTATCATTCCCCTGTTTAAATTTGGGCTAAGAGGACAGTGTCTGCTCTGAGCTATCACATATTTAAACAGTGGCTGTAATATTGTGGCGCCTTTGTTATATCAGCCTACACTGCCATGAAACAGGATGCCTTTCTATCTTTTTCAGCTCTGTCTCCAAAAGCATTTCTATGGGTTGTTACCCCGAGTCAAAGTAATTGAGGCAGACAGATTGTGATCCGCGAGTCAGGACTGATATTTAGACTTAATGGCTTTCAGAGAATCTGCATCCGCCGCCACCTGCACCCTCAACACATGGCTGGCTAATGTTGTCGCCACAGAGCAGAGGGAAGGATGGAGAGAGGAAGAGTGGAGGGTGTGATTGCACTTATATCCTTTGTCGTTTGTCCCTCCTGGGTTTAGAGTAATTCAGTAATTTTAATGCAAGATACTCATCGGGGATATTCACTGTCCCTATACTCTATACAAGATTAATTTTGTTAATGGGGAAAAGGTTTTGGGGCTCAAAAATATCGTGCGAATATTTTGAAAAGCAAACAGAAGAGGAAACTTAAATCAGTTCAATTTACGTGACCGTTTAAATGCAAATCTCTGCCGTGATAAATGAAATATTCACTCGTGTGTTGCTAGGCAACAAAGCTATGGTCTGGTTGGTTGGTCGGTCTTCATATAGTTTAGTATGACCACATCTGTGTTCACTTAAGAAGCAAGGTGGGTCTGAAACTGTGGAGCTGGGATTGAGGGACAATTCCTTTAATGGTTAACCAAAGTTTAATAAAGACCACCGCAGTGGAAAAGTTTCGCATTTAGTCAAGCTGCGGTCGCAGGTATCCTGAGGTTAGAGACCGGTCTTGGACTGAAGAGCACTGACTGCCACTTGGGAGGATGGGCAGCATACAGAAGAGCTGAGGCTCTCTGAGGTGAAGTATCAATTAATGCTGCAGCCAGGAGCATGAAGGCTGGGTGAAAAAGGCCGACATCAAAGTTAAAGATAGGCCGCTAGATTGAAGGAGACAATTTAAGACCATGTTTGGATTGAGAGGCCAAATCTGAATTCTGTGGCGGAGTTTGAGCAGACAGGCAAAGGGACCGTTCACCTGTTATGAAGGGTGAGAGGACTGAAACAGAAGACCAGAGGCTGAGTCTACTGCTGCTCTCTGGTGTACTCCTCCAGCTCCTGTGGGCTCCTGCTGCTGCTACAGCAGCTGCTGAAACAGGCTTCAATAAGCTTTAGAGCATCCCTATCATGGGGGCTCAAATGAGGTTTCTAGAGGTTAATTTGAATTTGGTTTGCTCTATCAATAAAGTTCTCTCTCCCGGCATTGATTAAACCCTAAGAAACCCATCTCTGTTCATCATAATTGCATATTTAGAAGTTTTTTGTCAATGAAAAAAATCCCTTCATGCCTTAAAATGGCTTAGCTGCAGCTTTGCCTTCACTTAGCATGTGAGGGTCTGTGAATAAGCAATTAGTCCCTGCCTCGATCTCCACCCACCCCTCCACCTCTCACCTGCAGCTCCAGCATACCTGCTCACTTTCAGCTCTGCAAACCAATCACACAAAACTCTGCTTGTTTTCTGTTTTGCTAGCTACTGTGCGCCACACGAAGGCAAGGGGTAATACAGAGTAAGTCAGCCATGCATGTTTGAACTTGAAACTGATTCTGAATAATCTCTGCATCATGAATGTATTTTATGTTTTGTTGGTTTGACATTTGAAGCCCCTGCTATGTGATTCCATGTTTTTGACACTGTCATGGGTCCACTCGGACATGGTGTTGACTTGTTTTGCTCATGAAATGTCTTGTAGCATATGAAAAAACACAATACTGTATGGCCACTTTAACAATGCTAAAAACTTGACTTTCAATGGAGGTGGCCTCTCAGTGGGCTTTATAGAATAATGGGTCATCAAATGAGGTTTCTGGGGTTAATTTGAATTTGGTTTGCTCCATCAAATGCTTTATGTTGTTTTGCAGCTTCGTGCCTGGAGGCTTTCATGGTGTCATGATGGCAAAACCAGCAGCACTGCATACAATCAAACTAATCTAACAGTCATTCAAGCAAATGTTACTTGCATGTGAAGTAGCACAGCATTATATTTTTATTCTTAACCACGTTGTTTAATTTTTAGACAATATTATTTTGGAGATTTAATGTCCATACATCTGAATTTCCAAAAGCAAATAAAGAAAAACAAATGATACACAATTCTCATGTATTGTGTCCAGTGTGTAAGTATAACTTTTCTGCAGTTCGGGTACATCCATCCATCCATCCATTATCTATACCGCCTATCCCTTTCGGGGTTGCGGGGGGCTGGAGCCTATCCCAGCTACAATGGGCGAGAGGCGGGGTACACCCTGAGCCGGTCGCCAGCCGATTGCAGGGCAACATGTAAGGACAAACAACCATTTACACTCACATTCACACCTACGGACAATTTAGAGTCATCAATTAACCTAATGAGCATGTTTTTGGTCTGTGGGAGGAAGCCGGAGTACCCGGAGAGAACCCACGCATGCACGGGAAGAACATGCAAACTTCACACAGAAAGGCCCCGCCTGACCCGGGGATCGAACCGGCAACCTTCTTGCTGTGAGGCACACGCACTACCTGCTGCGCCACCGTGCAGCCCCAGTTCGGGTACATTATAAGTAAAATCTAAGTGCTTTATAACAGTACAATACAACTTTAACGACACCACTATGAAATGTGATGAATAGAAATCAACAATATTTAACTCATCAGACCTCCAGAAGAGAGATATTGATCAGGAGTGATTGCTTTGATTTTAGTTGTTATGATGTAATTATTCACTGGATGTTTACTGATTGCAGCTGCCTATATTGATATTTGTACACCTACTTTAGTTTGGTTCAATTAGATTTTGTGATAATATTTAGAGGTTAGACATCACATGTTAAATGTGTCTGCAATGCCAGAATGTACATTCATATATAGTTAATTGTACATTTTATTTCCCTGTTTTCATATGGAAAGGGTTCATAAAATGATTACTGCTGCAGAGAATTTACAGTAAAACTGAGCTTTGATTTTTGTTAAGTAACCATTTCCTCATCCAAGTCTTCCCCTGCTGCCATTTATGTTTGACATTTCAAGGACAAGCTTTTAAAATGCTCCCAAGTGCAGGAAGGAACAGCACTTGAAGGAGACACGAGAACATCTTTTTCATGCAGAGCTGGAACATGTCTCATATTTGACTTCTCTTCTTATCCTGAATAGCTCAGATCTTTTACTGTACTGAATCTGTCCAATTCAAAGTGATGCTTGTTGGCATCCCGTGCAAGTACCAATGTTACTGGGGTTTGGCATTTAACTCCCACTGGTGCCTGCTAAAAATGCATTTATACTTTTACTAAAAAAACATGCATGCTTATAAATCACTGCATGCATGTATTTACATACTCTGTGCTGAAGGTTTCCCTCTCATTGGATATTTTGCATCCATCAGTTTTGCTCTTTTCAAAATGGCATCATTGAAAAAGCATTTCTACAAAAATGTGAATGCAAATAGCAAATATAACCTTTTAGATTCTAAAACATTTTTAGCTTTTGATGTCCTCTTGCACAGAGCCCCGCACCACTTATCATTCATCTTGTTAACCTAGCAGGACCAGAAGTTGTCCAGCCAAGTGCAGGTTAGTTCAGCATAATTGGCCGTGTAATGATCCAATCACACACCTCCTACACCCCACTAACTCCTCCAGGGAGGACTGAGAGCTCTCCTGCAGGATTACTCCATTAGACAATGACGTGTATGCTGAGGTCACATCAAGTTTAAACATTTTTTTGGGTGATTTTTGGTGGTGCTTGTGCTTACTTTCACCTTGCTACACCTGCTTGAGAATAAGCTCAGATCCACGGAGGTTGATTTACCACATTGTCCGGAATTGTGGATTATTTTACAGACTGGCAACAGTGTGTACACCACCTGAGCAGTGTGTCAGGTACCATGACGGTGTCTCTGGAGACTGCCCTATAAACATTCCTGAGTATCCTCTGATAAACTTGCACTAACCTCTGTTGTAAAATAAATAAATAAGCAGCACAACATCAGCTGGGAGTCTGTTGAAAGAGAAGTGAAACTGAAATTTCTGGGTTCAGTTCCAGAGGAAAGAAAATCTCTCCTGATTTTGAATGCATTTAACTAGAAATGCAGCTTTGTAACAGAGCCGTAGTCAACAGTATGTCAGAGTGGGTGATTCTATATGTGTATATAAACATGCTAAAGCCCGACACTACGGCATTTTAAACGCCAAAGATGTAAAGATGCAAGTCCAATGGTGAGTTCAGACCTGTCTGTACAGCAGGACAGAGAAGACTGAACAGTGTAGAAGTTACAGGACAGCAGAGTTCATAGCTACAATGATTTTATATTATGCGGTCGTGAATGCAGATTTGTTTACATTCTGATAATATGTAAAGCAAACTACAGGAAAATGTTCAGAAAGAATGATGAAAGAAATGTTAGGTGAGAGATTGCACTGAGGTTCAGAAGCTAAACAGCTAGCCTGGATGTGACACCATGAAGTCAGTTCTCCTTAGGAAGTATACTCATATTGATTCATAGTAGGACACCACGTACACCCAGCGTGTACATCTGGTGACAATATAACGTAACATAGCAGTGTGACTTTAATACAGGGCAGCTAACAGGTTAACTGTTCACTTATTGGTGTGGGAATAAGACTTATTAGGGTTGTTTTTGTAATGACCAAACGTTAAATGTCACTCACAGTATCATACAGAAAACTGGTTTGTCTGAAGCATAACACAACGTAGCAGATCCGTGGCTAAGCACGCTCATTTCCTGTGAATTTTCAACTCATCTTGTATGAAAAGATGAATGTAAGAGTAAATCACTGTGCTTTGCTCTGAGAATGTGGGAGCTTCTCCACAGTTTGGAGTTAGTGAAATGTTAAGAAAAAAAAGTAAGAAAAAAAAAATCCTCCTCAAAACTGGTAGAATTGAAAATCTGCTGATGTTTCACGTTGCTTATAAGGAATATGGCCCGACTGATGAAGCTTTGAATACACTTTCTGACTGTGAGTGTGTGCACAGTTACATAATGTATATATGTTTGTGAGGAATTTTACAGTATGTGTGTGTGAGTGGCGATGGGAAATGAAGCAGAGCAGGTGTCAGCCATCTCTCCATGCTCCCCTACTTATCCCCTATTCACCCGGGCTGTTTCTATGGTAACGAATGAATGGATTGCGACATGGATGATTGGTGCCAATCCTCCAGTCATTGGCCTCATAATGGACACATACTCAGGGAAATAATAGTGAATTAAGACTGAGCAAAGCCTTGTATGTACGAAATACATCACTGAGGGATTTGAGACTCCTTGGTATCGAGATTTTTTTTTCTCTCCACTTTTTAAGCTTAAATTCATTTTCAAAGCAAAAAAAAGCGAAATGATCAAAACCAGTAACGTTTACTTTGAGTCATTTGCATGCACTTTCATTTTGTGAACTGTAAATGTTTAATATTTTAATCCAGAAAAGGACATTTGGACATGGACATCATCATCATATCATTTATGCCTACTGTGTTGTCTTGCAAAAACCTTTTGCTGCATCTCTTACACACATTCATGCTATACAAAATTCCATTAAGGTTGAATAAACAATAGCTTCTTCTAAAACAAATATTCTTACTCTAAGAGTACAGAATTCAAGCTTCTGCTTGTGAATGCCTTTCAGCACCACAGTTAAGTGGACAGCTCCACCTCAGGATGACCAGCGTTTACTATTAGCTATTAGCTAAGAGAAACTATTAAGTCTGTAACAGGTGAAAATAATTTTAGGATGATATGAACCCAGGACTACTGTATAGTTAGCCCCAGGCGAACATGTTCAAGGGTGAAAAAAATATGCATAATCAATATTAAGCTGTAGTATAAGTTTTATGTTGAATGCGGTTAGATTAATCCCATGCAGGCCTGTTTAGTGTCCACTTCACAGATGTGGGCTTCACACAACACCAAGGCATCCAAAAACATCAGCATCCTTTGTTGCAGGCCCAAAATTATGTTTGCTCTCTCAAAGCTGTGGGGAAAATGATGAGCGGGCAAGCACAAAAACATTCACTCATTTATCAGCATACACCATTTTAACACATATGCAGAGAATTGATTCTCCGTGAATCACAAATGCTTAATATGTCCAATTCATTTTCAATTTCAAAATCAAAATCGTGCTTGTTTGGTGTGCCTGTGCAGTGTTCTTCAATGCTAGACTTTAGTCTGCACCGCAGAAGAAGTTGTTGTGTGACACTCTATGATGAGTGCTTTGCTGATCGATACGAGTGTTGTCGGCTGTGTAGAGTTTCAGAGTGCGACTCGCTGACAGCTGTAAGTAGGCTGTAAATCAGGTCTGATAGAGGTGGTAGGCTCATCCTGTGGGCAGAAGAGGCTTCACTTAAACAGAATTCTTCAAAGAAACAAACCAAAATTAGTTGAAAGTGATTCACAGGGGCTGTATCATTGCATCCCTGCTGCTATGTAAAATTTAACTGACACATTTACATACATTTAGTGTGTATAAGTGAACATCTGCTTATGTATTTAATGCCATTTTATGATGTTAATTGGTGGTCTTTGGTGAGGAACTTCAGGCTTACATTTATGTTTTTCCTGGTCTGATACTAGAAGCATCTGCTCATTTTCCACCACCTGTGGGAACTAACTTACTGTTGAAGCCCAGAATAGCAAATGCTTGCTTTTCTTATTGCAGTGTATGTGTCATGTCAGATGCAGCCGGTGGAGCATGTAGTGTGTGAGATAACCTATAATGTCATTTTCTGTCTCCTTGACTTGATCATGTATCCTTAATCGTTTGTAAAATTTATTACAAGAATTTAGAAATTTTCTAAAAGTATCACACATGTTTAAAAGGTTTATTTTAATGTCATTTGACTTTTGAAGGGCTCTGTGTGCAAAGTAACATGGATATACAATAATATAACGGATTTAATTCTGCTTTTCATCTACAGTGTAAAAATCTGAAAGAGTAACTTACCACTAAATCCATTCTCTTGTAGTTGGTAAATAACATTTAAAGAATGTGTCTTGCATCCCTATACCTTCACAGAATCACTAAAAAGGCCCACTGATTATAATTACAATGCATTTTGACACTTTGTTGCTGGAGCATCCAGAGAAGACACTCTGGTAACATCAAGGATACTGATTCAGCTTTGTTTGGGAGCTGCTTTTGAATCATTATGCCTTAGAAGGATGTTCAGACAACGCTCATGCAACGTTGCAGTGTTTGCTGGATTGTGCCTATGTCTGAGTGCACTTTTTGAATTTGTGAAGTGGAGGGGGTGTTAAGTTGCTCTTGAAAGAAAGATGCCTGTGTCTTTTGAAAGAGAGCTACAGTATGCATATGAGGACAGTGCACAGATGACCACGTTTGTTTTTAGGGCAGTGGATTGTAGTGGTCTGCACAGCTTTGCAGGAGAAAATCACTGTCGTTAGTGTGACATCTTGTCTCTGTCAGCATATGTGACAATTAGAGTGTATAGACTTGAGACGGATGCATGACTGATGACCATGTTAGGATGTCTATTAAGACAGAAACATACAATCTCCATGATCCATCAACGGACCACTCTACCCCAAACTCTTAGGAAGTGGTCAACTGAAGAAGTAAAAAACCTTTTATTGCAACAAGATCTCTTTGATACAGTGCCTCTTCTGTCACAAGGCGGCTGGTTTGCACTCTGTAATGAAAAATGTACTGTGCAATCTGTTTAAGCCTTTGCTCTATATCAACATTATTGTGCAGATGTAGGTGAAGCATTTGCAAAAACATGTCCACAAAACCAGCCCCACTCTCAATGGCAATCGATCCTGCCAATTAGAGAGCTGTATGAGGGTGTTAAAGACTGTATTGATCTTTCATTGTGTGAATGCTGAGGTCAATAGCTTTACAGAGTTATAGTTATGGAGTAAGCCAGCCTTTTGTCAATTACTAGTGACATATGAGTGGTCACAAGGAGATAAATGGATTCCTAGTGCAAACCGCCTTTCTGTTTTTCCGTACAAAAAACATTTTATTTAATTTAAACACGTTTTAATTGTTTTAATCAAAGGAAACTGTTGAGTGTCTGCTTATGAGATAACATAACATAACACTAACACTGATACCCTCAACTACCCTGGTAAAAATGTGCAAATCACTTTCATTTGTATTCCACTGACCTGTGTGTTAATGCCTGCCCACAAACCAAATTTCCTTCACAATATAAATAAAGTTTAGGTTTGAAGTTGAAGTGAAGATATCCAGACACGTCCAGTCAGCTATTTATGCAAGCAGCAAAACATAGACAGTCTGACAGCATGCATGCACTCTTGCAGTTCCTGTTTTATTTTGTAGTAACTTTTCTTATGCATTACATTACATTTTGCTTCCCGTCAATGTTTTATGCAGTTTCACTCATCACCTGTTCTCAATTATCAAATCAGTCCCCCCAGTGCTTATAGTCCTCATGATCCAGCCTTTGTTGTCCCTGTTGTTGTTTTGTAGCATGATCTCCGCCTGATGTTTGAGTTTTTGATTATTGCTGCCCTTCTGAACAATATTGTGGCTACTAAAATAGCAACATATTGATCTAATGGAGCAGGTAGGAATATACTGAGTTTTCAAATTAATTACAAAAATAAAACAAATGCAGTGTTTTGCAATGGGCACTCCTTTTCTACTTACATTTCGTATTTGTGAGAGAAATTGTACATTAACTCAAGAAAATGATCAAACTGAAGCTGGCACTTGGATTTTAGGTGGGTTTTAATTTTATCTGTGATTTACTCTGCGTCTGTGATCAAAGATGATCATGTATAATAGCCTCACAGCCGAGAGAGTTCAAGCACAGATAAAGGATAACTGGCGTGACGGTTGTTTCTTTGAACATCTGCCCTATTTCAGTCGTTAGGATATGGATATATTAAAATCCATTTATGACTTCAGAGCATAGACCAGGCACAAGACACATTACCACACAACATAGTCTTGGATTTATTCATTTTACAGAGGAAATTGAAATTGAACGATGAATGAAAAAAAAAATCAGCTGTTCTTTTTTTCATCTGTTCAGTTAATTAACTTATGTTGAGATTGTTTTCTTCATATATTACATTGCTTCTTCCCACATGGACTTTTATTTTTGGAAAAAAAAAATTGTAACAGTTATTTCCTACAGTAGGCTGCACACACACACAAAAACACACAGACTTGCACATAAATAACAGCTTTTTTTTAAACTCAGAACCAAGACAAAGGAAACCTATCTGTCATTCTAAATCATTTCACAAATGCTAATGCTAACAGTTACCAGTAACTCCATCTTCATCATCATCATCACCACAGTAGGGAGCAGTGATCTTCCCTAACGTTGACCGGGTGCATTAAGGGGCGTCGCAGCCCTTTGGCAAACGGATGTTACATTGTGCCACTTTCTTACCATCACTTCCAGAAGACAATTGCAGGATTTTTGTCAACGCCGCTGAAATCTGCTCCCTCCTGCTGCTGTATCTTTTGGCTGTCTTGGCGAAAAGACAGCCATTTCTCCATATCAGTGCTTCTAAATAGACATTTAGTATGAGGAGCAGATGTATTGTGACATGGCTCTCAGGATGGTTGTCTGTTTGGCTAACTGGTGATGCAGACTGACAATGACAAGTAAAAAGGTTCCAGCGGGTGTTTTGTGACTGAGCCACCTGCTGGAGCAGAACGCACACGAGGGCCGAGCTAACCTTGCCTAAAGAACCTACAGGCTCATGAAGGGGTGATTCATTATAATGTATTGTGACATACTGTAACATTGGGTCCCTTAAATTAATCTGAAACTAGCCAAGTTAACTTTTAAAGTTTAAACTCTCATATAATTTGTGATATAATAGTGTATAAACAGCAGTATTGTGATTCTCTACTTGTACGGTAAGTATGTGAATAAATAAGTCGAATTTTATCTATAAAGCATGTTTTAAACAAAGGTACAAAATGGTGCACATGATATAAAGCACACAGAAGGAGACTCAGCTGATCTGACAGACTGTTCCAGAGAGATGCGGCCCTAATGGCAAAAGTACAATCACTCTTGGATTTGCGAAGGGGGCAGGGTATGAATAAGAGACCGTGGTCGGGTGATCTGACTGACCTAGAGGTAGAACAGGGATGCAACAGGAATGAATGAAGGGACAAGACCGTGTAGGGCCTTGTATGTGATAAGCAGTATCTTGAAACCAGTTCTATATTTTATCTGGAGACAATGAAGGGATGCAAGAATGTTTGATCTATGGTTGGTACTGGTTCGCAGCCTGGCTGCAGTGTTTTGCACCAGTTGCAGGCAGGACATGAGAAAAGAGCATTACAGTCTGGCAGTCTGGACTGGCAATTCTAGATCTCTGGTTGATTTTTTGTGTGCAAATTCTTAATGTAAATGTGTGAACTATGGACCTAAAATATAGTGTCCTTTACATGCACACAACACACCTTTCAGTGGTGATACAAACAATGACAGTGAAGTGTTATTATCCACTATACATAAGTAACCATCCTGTTGAATATTTACATGCAGAAAATATTCTGAACTCATAATCTATTCCCTAGTAATTATGTAACTTCAACGGCAGATTAGGTTAAAATGTCACCACTGGAGATTCTTTGCAAATAAACAAAAAATAATGAGTGTAATAAGTGTTTTTGCAAAGGCTCATTGCTTGTGCTTATGCCATTTACTTGAAAATTAGTCTGTATTACTCATTTCTTGTTTGAGCTCAGCTACAAGGCATGTTTTCTTCTGGTCCAACTGCAAGAGGTAAGGGTGATTGTGAAAACAATTATCATGGGTCATGTTCCCGTTTACTGGTTCATTACCAGCCCTGCATGCCCATGATGCTGCATTATTTCTTCTCTGACCCTTAACAGTAAAGGGGATTTAATGACTTTAGTGCTCAGTAGCACATTTTCAGAAAAGATGCCTGATCTCTTCTCCATTTCTCCCATTTACTCTGTTGTTATTTATTGAGATGTGAATTTTTAGATACATGAAAGAGACATCTCTCTTATGCTGCAGCTATCTGTGCACATTCACCCCTGTGGTCCTCAGTGCAGAGATGCACTGGATGGTTCAGGAGAGAGAAAACAGCAGGATAATATGGAGAGATGAAAAGAGAATTTGAGGTGGAAAAAGCATGGGGCATGAAAGACAAGGTAGACCAAAAATGGCTTATGAAGAGATACAGGAACGGAGATAAACAGAGGGAAACAGAGAATAGGAGGAAGGGTCGGAGGGGGAACATCAGTTGAGGATTAACAACAGCCAGGCGCTGCTGCTGGCTTAACTATTGCATGTCTTCGTCACTGAAAGGTTACCATGAACAGTACTGACAGTTCTGCCTACCAGGCTCTGACTGGCATATTTTACTCATAGCACAGGGAGGAGGAGGAGAGAGGAAGAGGAAATAAAGAACAAATAGAGAAATGAAAGCAAGGGAAACATACAGAAGGGGCAAGGATGGAGAAAGATGCATTGGGGAGGGGATGGAAAGATGAAGAGAGAGAAAAAAGTCAAACGAGGTAAGGGGAGGGTAACATGGAGGCCTTAAATGAACACAGCTGACTGCAGCGTGATGCTGAGTCATTAGTCCTGGAGTCACCACTCTTGTCACAGTTCCTGGGTAAGAAGAGGAAAGTGGGCCCAGCTGATAGTTGCACTGGACTATAATACTGTACAAAATGAGAGAGATACGTTTTGTTTTCAATGAGTCTGACATTAAAAAGCGTGTTGAATGTACCCTTCAGGGTTGATAACCGAGGGTAGATACAAACTGTGCCATATTTACTACTGTGTGTTCCAGTAGTCCCTGAACCTTTATCTGCTAAATCATTCAATATGCATGATTGGCTCATTCTTCACTGACAACACTCAACCAGTTTCTCCACATCAGGTAATGGAAAGAAAAAAGTGAAAAAGTGTGCAGCATTTGGGATTCTCCCATTGCTGCTTCGATATTTTCATTTGCATCAGATCATCTGCAGTTGATAGTGGAAAAATGTTTTTCTGAAAATTTTTCCGCACAGATAATTCATCCTAAAAAACTGTAAAACTTCAAAATGAATCTGTTCTTCAATCAGTGAATAATAAGTTAAACTGGAGGCTGGTTACCTTATTGCTGCTTGGAGCTACAGTGTAATTTGATTTCTACTTTAGTTGGCCTCCGGCCTCCAGTGCAGCGTCCCTGATGCCATGAAAGATCACCATCGATTCATATGTTTCCCAGTTTGACTGTGGATCAATTTCTCAATGGTAATTCACACTAAGTGATTGACAGTGAGTTGCAGCAGCTGGAACTTAAGATTGGGAATCGGTTCTTTTCTCTTTGACTGTGAGTTAATTTTAAAGTAATTATAGAATTATCAAAAATCAATTTTAAGCCTCAGTTTGTCATGGGATGTATACAGTGATCGAAAATGAATATTGAAGGTTTGACATCTGCACTCTCACATGGATTTTTACTAAGAAACAAAGCTACTGTACTGCATGACTGCTTGTTAAACAAAGTGGGTTCATATTCAGGCACCTTTATTATCTGAAATAATAAAAAAAAAGATGGCGAGCTTTGCCATTGTGTTGCACATTGTAAGTTAAGGAGGTTGAAGTTTGCTTAATTGTTTTCTGTGCTATAATGTGGTTTTATCAGTCATGTCTTTCTTGTGGTTCCATTTCTGCTTTCTTCTTTGATTGTGACAGCTGGAGAGAGACATGAACGGCAGGAAAGAGAGGGTGGATAACATGCAGCGATGGGCCGCTGTGGTAAAGACCCAGCTTTGACACATGATATGCGCTCTACCAGGTGAGCTCCCGGGGAACTCCTCCATCTTAGATTTTAAATACAATACCATTTCCTGTGGGGGTTCTGTGTGGAATGAAACAAGAGACGACAAAGGCATAATTGTGGATTTGTTAAATGTAGATGTGTAACAGAGAAGGAGCTGTTCCATAACAAGACAAAGAGTCTACAGCGATGCCAGCTGCTCCTAGCTTAGCATATTGGTATGCTAACGTTTGTCAGTATTTGGTCATAAACCCAAGTATAGTTTGACTTGATGATGCAATGATACTATTACAATTCATCCTGAAAGGGATCTGAATGTCTGCACCAAAATTTAATGGCAATCCATGAGTTTACTCAAAATCCCAGACGTCAACCTCATGGTGGCGCTTGAGGAAAAGTCAGAAGATCATAAAAGTCATCAGGATTCTTGTCTGGCAACCATGAATGAGCCAATCCATCAAGTAGACGTAGAGAAATTTCTCTGGAGAAGTGAAAATGTTAACTGAGAGATTTCAGTTTGTGCCAAAGTGGTGAACAGACCAACCAACACTGCCATTCTTAGCATCACACCATTAGCATGGCTAAACAAGATATTGAGAAAATATATCTAATAACATGCTGGTGGCAACCAGGTGTGACGGCACCTGTGATTGGTTCACTCTGGTGTTGCTGTGCTTTCTGTCTGATCAATTAAGAGCTCAATCAGCATCATGGCACACACCTGGGCCCAGTGTGCCCCATGCATATAAGCCAGAGCAGCATGGTCGATCTCTTCACGTCTCTGTGGTCTGGTTTTTGTTTCCGTTTCTTTGTTGCATGCATACATCACATTTTCACTCATCCACTCCCTCTGCTAAGTTTACAGCTTCCCTCCATCTATTTGTGTTTATTTTGATAATTTTGTTGTATACTATACTATACTATACTATACTATACTATACTATACTATACTATACTATACTATACTATACTATACTAAAAGGTGTTGCTCTTGTATTTGCCACAAAACCCCAAAGGAGTACATATGCTGTGTATTTAGATCTCTGTAATTTTTTACTGATTAAATACATTGATAAAGGCCAGGTCTTCCCAAAGGCACAACTGAATAGTGCCACAGTTGAGAGCCCATTTGTCCGTACGGAGAGGAAAGTTTGAGTAGCCTTGACATACAGTAGCAGACCGAAGTAGTCAGCAATAAAAGCATCTTTACATTCTTGTGCACTATTGCATCTCTGATGTAACCAATGTGGAATAGCCTCGAGGACAGCGATTACTACAATAGCTGTCTCTAACTCTGACGCAGTGTGTTAAGTCACTGTAACATATTACTGAACATATGAATGAAATCTTTCCAGAGGGCAGAGATAAACATCCTCCTGGCGTCATCTGCTGGGCTAGGTGATCAGAATATTGTGACCTGCAATATTTTTAGGTCTTTTTAGGTCAACTTTGGCAACATGTCTCACACATACATGTACAACAAATCACAAAATCACCATGAGTGCTGGTTTCAGGTGACATAAGAAATCAACAGCTCTGAATTGATTCACAAACTCCTAAAATCACGTCTTAACAATTAGCTTTAAAAGATGAAGGTGAATTATTTTGTGAATACACTGTAAGCTATCACCTAGAGACTTCTTTCCAAATCATTGCAATTAAGTTTTAGAAATTATAGATGACGAGAAGTGAGCAGTCTGTAACCAGGAGCCGACAAATGGAACAAAGCACTATGAAAACCTCTTAAAGTCATAATTCTAAGTCAGAAACATGTTCATGACAAATGTTTGATGTCAGACCAGCATGGCGATGTATACCAAATGCCACAAACCATTATTTTCAACAAAATATCCTGATATTTGCTTTTTACTGCTGCTTGACTAAATCTCTCAGGAACCCTGAAAGTCCAGTCTTTAAAAATCGAATGTATCTTTCGAGGGAATACACATGCCACTGCAATTAACCTTAGAAGATGAGCACACATAAAGAGTCACATTAAAGTTAAAGTTAATCTTAAACTCTATGCTGTAATTTTCATTTCAGTCTCATAGGATGTACATGAATGAACATGCAACATACAGTACAACATCACATAACGGCAGAAATGATGAGAGGAAGTGACTTGCTGATAGTGTGCAGCAAAATTAAGCAGAAAGAATATCCTGTCCACTAACTGTGCTGAGGGAATGTGAAAGGATGTGATGCTTGCGCTGCATCCACGGGGTCTAAAATAGCTTTTCACCATATTGCACTCACAGGAGAGGAGAGGCACTTCATACATACAAGAACAAAACAGATAAGATCGCCTCGGGCATCGAATTAGGACCGAATTAGCCTCCTCTTCTCTCCCCCTGTGTTATTTCCGTGCAGCCGCTCATGGCATAGTAAACCAAATAATCCACTCGTTATCACAAAGCACATCATTATACGTTAATAGCTTATCCATGTTGACACACCATTAGGCATAGGGAATTTGGGTAATGTGCTATACCACTGTTTGTGGAGTCCTCTTTTTCTCAGGGGACGTACGCGAAAGGCAGTGAGAAAATGAGGAATAAAGAACTGAACTATACACGTAATGCCATTCTTTAATGAAAGCATGTTGTTGAGGCATTGTTGAAGATGACTAATAACCTTCATTATTCTGATATGATGATGATAAGCGAGTTGGGATGTGACAGGGCTCCACTAATGGAGCAAAGCTGCACCATGTGATTCACCATCTGACGAGAAAAAGCGGGAGAAATGGAAAGAAACATGGAGGAAAACAGGGAGCTGGAGACAGACAGAGAGGAGAAAAGGGGATGGGTCCGGTGGAGGGTGAGGACGGGAAATGGAGAAATGAAGTGGGGGAAAGGCAGAGTAAGAAAGAGAAATGGATTAAGTGTAAAATGAACCTCTAGAGGAGGAGATGCTTCTCTCGCTTTGATGCTGCCATTCAGGTCTGCTTCCTCTGACCTGGCAGACAGACATTTCCACACACACAGTTCCCCACACTGAGACCGGAGGCACCTTTGGCTCGCTTCTTTTCCAACCGCATAACTCAAGTTAAACTGATTTCTGGGTCGCTGGAAAATAATTCTGAATTAAAATCAGAATCCAGTGAAAAGTTTAGCCCCTTTGATGAGGAGAATAAGGTGGTTTAAAGTGAAATGTCACTTCGGCATGACTTTCTTTTTGACACATTCCCTATCTGTTTGGTGCAGTCAGTCACCAAAATTGGCCTGTCCCTCCTGAAAGCTAATTCCCCCTGCTATACAATCTCTGTTTCTGGTAAAGATAAAATCAGAAATGTTTCACAATTGTCCCTGAAAAACTCAGCTCTCACCCCTCTAACCTATACCACACAGTGTGAGTGATCTTCAGAGTGTTTTACATATAAATACAATGATGCATACACTACAATAGTCGTACTGTATGCATAATGACTTTATGGCTGCTGAGCAGAACTGTGAGAGGCACTCCATCTTCAGGCTATCAATTCTCTCTCTCTCTCTCTCTCTCTCTCTCTCTCTCTCTCTCTCTCTCTCTCTCTCTCTCTCTCATGCAAACACACTCACACCATCTTGTCTTCTTTTTTTTTTTTTTAATAGTCGGATTATGCACAGACACTGTTGGTGGACAGAGAGCGCCTATCTCAGACTGGCTGGATTCTGTTTCATCTTTCAAAAGACAGGATTGATGCCCGTTAATAATCCTACATTTCTTCAACAAGGAGGATTTTTTTTAATTTGTTCATTTACTAGACATGTCTTGGTGTGCAAGTCCAATAATTGCAACCACTGAAGTTTGTCCTTTTAACAAGAGCTGAAAGTGTTTTTTGGTCATGTGTAAGGACATTTTTACACATATCTGCTTTGTTTCTCCCAATTGGGTCTGTAGAGGAGCAGCTCTAAACATACTACAGAATATTGGATATAAATATTTTTCTTAAAATCCTAAAATTAGAGCAGTTTCTTATTCAGATTGCCAAATGCTTCAAGGACCTATTATCCTTGATATTAATTTGACTTCACACTTCATTCAGAGAGAGGGACAGAGAGATATAAATAGAGGGAAACAAAGAGGGAGAAAAGAGATAAAAATAGGATGACAGAGAGCAAGAGAGAGGGACAGAAAGATAAACGGGGGGAAGGACAATAAAGGGAGAGAATGACAGTAGAAGAGAGACTTTGGGTGTAAAGGTGGGAGTGCAGGCCACCAAAAAAAAGTTCACCCACAGTGAGATAGATCCCAGAAATCTGAATCCTCAGTAAACCAGCGTCTCATCCACTGGGGCCATGTTTCATAAAAATCATTGTGTAACATCAAACAAAGCGAGGACCCAAGGTTTTCTTCACTTTGCTTCATTGTTATGTATTTTGTGTTTCATTATTTTGGCTCAGATTATGCTAGTGCTAAAAACAACACACTGATGGTTAGCAGGAAATTTTTTATGGCTAATTAGCATGAAAAGCAAAGAACAGCTGAGGCTGATGGGAAATTGTTTTGCAGGTCGTAAACCAAAATACTGGAAAAAATGAAATAATGGCACAAGATCACCAAAGTTGTTGCTATTCAGATTATCACAAAAGCCAATATGATTCAATGTCTGGGCACCAAGACTGCCTGCAAAGCTCTGGACCGGTCCATTTAGGAGATGTTGAAATGCTTTAGTGGATCAGTGAAAACTCAGGCCAGTTGGGGGTGGTAGACTAAAAGTCAAGGGATCACCAGTGTCATTAACATTTGTCCTCTCAGGGACTTGAATGTTTATATCAAGTTTTTGGGCAGTTCAACCTTTGCTGATCATGAATATTTGTATAAATTTTCACATTGCTAAAGCCACTCTGCAAAAGGGTTTTAAATATACGATGCAGGGTTAATCAAGGAGATGTCTATATTGCTGGAAATTAATGTACTTTTCAGGTAGCTATAATGAGATTTCTGAGCAACGTCAGCTCTCACACAGAAAAATAATTTGACATTGAGTTCAAATGAGACCATCAGCTGCATCATAATGTTCCTCAGAATCAGAAGTCTGACTCTACATTATCACACTTCATTATCTACATATATATGTGACCTTCACACTGGCAAGTAATAGAATCGCAAATGGGTGTTTACAGTGAGCAGAATGTGTGTTTGCTGACAGGCTCTTATGCTGTGTTTCCATCCACCGGCCTTTATGTGCATTTTCAATATATCCGTAAAGAACTAACTGTCTGAAAATCAAGAAAAAAAAACAACAATATAATAGAAATCAAGTTTTTACATTTGGCTGAGGTGAAAATTTTGATGCATCTGTAAAAGCAAAACAAAAGTGCAATGAAAATACACTTAATGGATAAATCATGACCCACATTAAACATGTGACTGAATCATCCATTGAAGCTTTTGCTCCACTGCAGAGATAAAAAAAAATTACCTCAGATGAAAATCCGAAGATCTGTGTGGAGTCTCACTCAAATGAATGCATGAAACTAACAGAAAGGTCATGTTTGCATCATGTTTTCTGCGTGGTCTTCCACCGTTTGAGATTTGACGGATGCTCCTTTAATTAGGTCACTGCACCCTCCTCTTCTGCAATATTTTAATGGCACCGAATGGAGAGTACGCACCACCTCCTAATATTCACAGTGGATGGAAAAGTGCATGGCTTGCAGATTCCGTCCGATATCCTGTCAACATCAAGACGAACTAATTCATTTTTATAATTGTTGATTCAACCACATTAAATGTATATGTATAAAATCTCCTCATGCGTAGATTTAAAAGGCTCTTTTTTAGCCCTCCTCTCCGTGCATATCTAAACATATTGTAGCCAATGCTACATGACTGCTTCAGTAATGCCCTAAAGACACAAGGCCAGCAATGCAGATACTAGCATAAAGCATCGTCTCTATTACAACACAATTAATCAACTTAACTGTTGCTATCACAACCCAATTACCAGTAACAGCTACACACACACACACACTCACACACATGCACAGTCCCCCAATCCACAGCACATACTGTACCCAAACCTCAAGACAGATGTCACCCCAAGGAACAGCTTCATTTATTTTTTTTTGCCGCTGGCTCTACATGGTGACCTTTCTAAGCAGTAGGTGTGGAGCATTGGGACCGAGTGGCAGGAGCAGTGACTCAAAGGAGGTGTTTCCGCCTGCAGCCGAACTCATCGACATGCATGTTTTCAAGTCCCTGGACCCTGAAAGGTGCCTGTGTGTGTTGATGTGTGCATATGTGCCACGCATTTATGGCTGGGTGTTTCTCAGATTTTTTTTTTTTTTTTTTTGTTATTTAGGTGTCAACAGTCCTTTGTGTGTGAACTGGTGTCTCTGTGTGGTGTTGTGCCACATGCTTTATGGCGCTCCAGGCTCCTGTAGTTCTCCAGAGAATCTGAAAGGTGGATGTGCACTGAGTCGTTTATTGTGTCCTCTTGGGAGGGAGACAGAAAGAGGCAAATGTTGATGGGGACAGGCTTACAAAATGTGACGCATTGGATAATATGAATATTTGCAGTGAGAAACTAATTTTAATACTAAACACTGTGTCGTTTTATGTGAGGCCGATAGAGAGAGAGAGAGAGAGAGAGAGAGAGAGAGAGGGCATAATCGTAACAGTTTCTGTTAATAACTCTCAGTTTAGAGTCCATTTTATTTTCCTAAAACATTTTATCTACCCTCTGTGTGATGTTTGCTATCTGTGGCATGGATTTAATATGCCGCCTCACATTACAGTCCTTCTGGAGCTGTAGATAAGGATATTCAAAAGGTGGCTGTTTCTTACATTTGCACAGTTTAGCAGGAAACATTCCAACAGAAGCCACACAGAAGCTTCAAAGGTCAAATTATACTGTTAACCTCAATTACGCTGTGCTTTACAACAGGGGCTAGAGGTCACAGCTGCGACGAGGAGTTTCATTTTAGAATAGCCAGAGGTGTTTCTGGACAGATAGCATCTCTCTCTCTCTCTGATTCTGCCCTCTCTTTCTCTCTTTACCCGTCATCACCACCAGACTCAATGAAGCTGACTGATTGAACACGATCAGTCCTTCAGCTGATGTGTGTGTTGTGTTTACAAAGGGACCAGCTCTTGACGCTTCTCAGAAACAACAAATGACAAATCCCAACTTGTCTTCTTGTTGCCAGTCATACCAAAATAGACTTTTTTATGTGCTGCCATTGGTTTTGCAAGGTCATGTGATTAAAGATGAATTTAAAAGGAAACCCAAATGTGCGTACAGCCTGATATGTACTTGTGAAAAGCTTTAGCTGGACATCCATAATACATTACATCTGTTTTATTTAATTTCCCAATGTCACAGTGTTTTTCTGTTCAGCCCTTGTTAAATAAACAGACTACCACTTGGTGCACAATATAACCCAATCATTACCTGCTTTTCACCTCTAGCTGTCAAGATATGTTCAAAGCAAATTTGAGGTGGCACAATTTCATATAAATGCAATGCAAAAACATGAATGGATGCAAACACGTCAGATTTTGCTCCAGGTGGTGCAAATTGAGGAAACATAACAGAGACATAACATGAAGACCTGAGGCCAAATGTATAAAATACTGTGTACTGAGGTGTAAAAATCTATGTACACGCAAAACAGAAAACGTGCATACAGTCTTATAGAACCCCACTCTGCTCACTAACAAGCAGCTAAAGAAGTGCAATTTTACTGACATTAAATTTGAAATAATGACTGATTGAACTTACAGAAGAAAAGGCTTAATATTTGGAAGCCAACTTCCCACATCACACAGACCAGACTCAAAAGATTACATATACAGTACGCATGGTGTTAGGGGTGTGTACAAGTACACACGTTCTCACCTCACGTGTATTTTTATACTTGGGAAACCTGCGTACGTGTACCATGTTTACACATGGTTTACACCTGCTGGAGTTCTTAGTAAGTTGAGATCATCAGGTTGAGCAATTACACCAAAATTCCTCCGGCACACTCTACACACACATGGCTGGGTTAGTATAGCATTGGCTGCTTGCTGCCTACACTATTGCCTGGACAGTTAGTGCATTTGGTGTTTGGGGCAAAAGGTCAATTTCATCCAAATAATACAAGATGAAAATTTGCTTAATTTTCAGTCTAAGCAGAACTAAAAGTTTCACACAGATTTGAGTTTTGCTGTGTGGAGTATATAGTCTTTATCTAGTTTTCCCTTTGTGCTACTCTATAGGCACAGTCTGGCTACCTCTTCTATGCAGATGATACACAACTAGATCTAACATCTGGTCCAAGCCATTTCACCAAAACTGATATGTTGCATATTTGTCTCCAAGCCTCTGAGAAGTACATAGAAGAAATGAGTGAGAAATACATATGTCCCAAAGTGTCCTAAATAATAAACTGCTTGGTTGGTGTATTATTCCACACATTTCAGTTGTGGTGGAGCATCATCTCAAAAAGATTAGCTAATAGATAAAACACAAGCACACCTCAGTCATATTGTACGCAACCTAGTAGAAGTGTCCCAGTTTGTATCTTTTACAAGGCACTTTAACCATTCTGTTAGAGCTGAAAAAGTGCTACAGTTTGTTCAACAACAGGGAAGTGGTTCAGATTTACCACCGAAGGCGTTCTGTAGTAACAGGATAAGAAAAACAAAAAGAACTGAAATCCCAGTTTAACAGAAGCATAAAGACAAGCCCAGTGCTGCTGGAAAGCATTATTGACACTTGGGGCTAAATGCTCAAAATCCAATGGACAGTTACAGCTCCATTATGCTCCTATGGGCGCCGTATAATGGACATGAGCAGCACCATAAAAAAGCTGTAAAGGCTGACAAGAGGGGAATCTGTCACATTTATGAAGTTAGTGATAAATGTTGGGGTTGTTAAAAGCATGTGAAGAAGCGTACACACACATGTGCAACATAACTTGCGTGCACGTTTCCAATTCAAGCCAGTCTGGTCCAGTAAAATCAGCAAAAAAAAAAAAAAAAAAAGGTCAAAGACTGACATGTTTTCCTGGAAATGAGAGCAAACAAACTGCAGAACTGTCCCTGTGCCTGATGCACTGCATGTGCTGTATGTGACCGTTTAGCACTCACCATGGCACCCTGACCTGGGCAGTGTGCTGAAAAGAAGGGTGGGTGGGCTGTAATTCTGATTTGCAGTAGCAGTGGACTTAGTCTTGATATGAATATAGAGCAGAACATAGTTCAAGAAACTGATTTCATTTGGTCATATTTTTACTGTAAATGTGACAAAAATGTAAATGTCAAAAAAGGACATTTTTTTAAAGATGCTGAAGCTATTCAAGTCTTTGTAAAAAATCAATTAAGATGCACTTTGGAGATTCCTCCTTCACTGAGTTGTTTTTTCCTGCTTTATTTCTGGGTGCTGATCATCAAAGATGTGTACATAGATGTCACAGGGTGAGTCTTATGCAAACATGCAATGAAAAAGACTGTCTTCCAAACAAGCATGACAAAACATTTACATGACACCTTTACATTCATCATTTGCTTCATGTCCTTATTACAACAACGTCAGTGAATTTGCCTCACAACTTTTGCCTCCATCCGTGTTGACTCTTCTCTTGCCTTCAACTGTTGCTATTGATCAGATCTCGCTGACAAACACAAAGATGCCATTGTGAGAGGTGGGATAATGGTGGTGCCACAAGTAAGAGGGTATTGACTGTCTTGGTGATCAATGACAGAAAAGTGTGATGAGTGGAAAGAAGGATAGTAAGATTCAACAGTAAGAGAGTGGGAGGAAAAACCAGGCGAGCAGTGCAATCAGCTCCTATAGACACTGAACACCGCTCACTTCTTACAACATTCATATTGATTGCTTGTGACATCGTTTGTCTGATGGTAAAATGTCTTTAACATATACATTGATACTACATACTGTGCATACTGTACATACTTATATACTATAAAGTACATACACTGTATATTTACAAATCAAAAGACATTAAATCAAACACTACTGCAGTCATTTTTTCTTCCTTTTCTCATCAGTTCCATGTTTTGTTTAAATAAGGCACCTTAACTACAGTTTAAGGCTCAGATTAACACACAGTGTTCTCCTGAGCTTTTACTGGGGTGCCACAGAGCAGGCGTCCCATCTAACCAGTGGAAATGTTGTCATTGGCTGAATTGAGACCTATCAACACCAAGAGTGTGTGTGAACGTGAATGTGTGTGGATGCCGGGTGGTGGGGGTGGATGCATGAATGTGAGCTGGTGGGTGTGCATGTGCAGACTGTGGGTGTATGTATGAATATCTGTGGTGTGTGAGCAAACCTGAGCAGCTTTGTAAATTAAATCGTTTCTGTTTGCCTGTTTGGCTTTTGTGTGTGTATGTATATAGTGTGTGTGTGTGTGTGTGTGTGTGTGTGTGTGTGTGTGTGTGTGTGTGTGTGTGTGTGTGTGTGTGTGTGTGTGTGTGTCTTACAAATGACACCTGCACTGCAGGAGAAGAGTTTTCCAAGGTCAGAAATAAATCAACAGAAATTACACAGCTGCCAAAACCTATTACGGCAGAACTGTGCAACACAGGGCCTACCCAATGGGCAGAGACCACTCATTGGGTGTACTGAGCAAACACACATGAATCTGGGCACATGCACATATGTGTGTGTGTGTGTGTGTGTGTGTGTGTGTGTGTGTGTGTGTGTGTGCGTGCATGTGTGTGTACTTAATACACAAATGGACAATACAACACACAACAGAGAGCGAATAAATTCATTATCACACACTAGAACAGGCCGGCATGGTCGCTAACACATCTCATGTCTGTGCTCATCATCTCAATATATTTTCTTCATGCCACAAAGTGTTTATTGTGTAAATGTGTGTCTGGGGGGTCTCAGGCAGGCAAACTCATGTCCTCTTTTAAATGTCCTCGTAAAAACTTACTTTTGTCTTCTGGCTTTGCCTCAAATGATCGGTCACACTTCATATTAGGGCACACATATTCACCCCTAACTAAGTTGCTTATTAGTATGCATGTTAGTAGCATATTGGGTCTTTATTTGTCATTTAAAGCTCCTAAAGCTCTTAGTTAGATCTGTTAGATCCTTACATTCGCACAGAGCTGAGTTTGACCTTTCACAGCAGTCGCTTAGCCATTTCACGGTCATTCATCCATGCAAACTGCACACAGGTAGAAAATCAAGGCCCATTTTTGTAACAGTTATCCATTAAATTGTGAGGATGGCACAAAGCACCTAACACTAAGGTGAGGACATAAGGATAATGAAAACATGAGTGTTCAACCCACTTTGTGGTACTCGAGGCTTGCAGAAAAAGTGGCTTTTGCACAACAGAATGCAAAGAAGATAAAGCCATGGTTTGAAACAAAAATGTAGCTCCCCTGCATGAATTTATCTAAAAGCTGCATTTCGGTCAGGCAACTTTCATCAGATGCATCATACGAACGAATGATAATGAACTTGCACATATACACATGCACAGACAGAACAGTCAGCCAGTCCAGAGTTAATCAACAAATGCATGAGCAAACACACCTGGGAAGTAACGGGGGGACGAAAACACATTATTAAGGCGAATTTGCCTCAGCTTAGTCAATAAACAACAATAAAACATTGTCAGTGGGTAATAGGAAAAAGTAGGACAACAGTAAGCTCCCAAAAAACAATTAATGTACAGAAGAAAAGGTGAATATTGAATGCACAACAGTGGAAAAAACAGGTTGCATCATAAATACCATCAGAAACCACTTACATATCATAGTGAAACCTGCAAAATCTGTATAGAAAAAAAAAAAACACTAAATGAGGTTTTGCTGATCCTAGTCACTGGATCGCGTCTTTGGTTACTTAATAAACACTGCATTAAAGATGCTGGTAATGCTGATGATAGATGGTGGTAATACTCAGTTTTTCAGGCCACACTTCATTTGCTGCCAAGTGAAGAAGAGAGGAAGGGCGATGGAGAGAAAGAAAGATGCCTGGTGTGTCCTAAGGCGTCTTCTCCTTTGACCCATGGACTGAGAGCTCAAAGAAGGTGCCGAGTCGGGTCCCATTTGACATCCTTATCCCCGCAACACAGTCTCCTTCTCTCTCTGTGTGTGTTTTTATTTTCACCCCCCCCACACACATAACTATAATATGTGCTGCACTGTCATTATACAGAGAAAATGTTGACGTGTGGGTCAAGGTTCACCATGCAGTGTAATAGCTTTTCATTGACTGCTTATATTGTCAGTGGAAATGAATGTGTCATTTAGGGAACAAATATAGGCAGCACAGGACAAGCACACAGATGAGAGAAGGGTGTAATTGCTTGAATGAATCCAGTGCATTAAGCCAGAGTATTTTAAATGGTTCAACAGTCAGTATGTCTGCCTGTGCATTGCGTGGTGCCTTTTCATGATATGGTGCCGTTTCACTGGTTGAATATTTATTTGTTCAACGTTTAAATGCATATATTAGACATGAGGCAACATTCAGCTTTTCTCTTTTTGTTCCTTTCCAGGATGTTAAATATGGCTTTCTCTTTACAGTCACAAAGACGACTTTGCAGCTCTGAAAGAAACCGACAGCAAACTGAAACTGCAACAGAAGTTAAGTTTAGTAAGTTCTTTAAAGAGTTTTCGCTGAGTTTGGACATGATTGGACAGCAACATACTGCACAACCAAAGACCATAAAGTTGCATTTGAAGTTGATGACCACCACAGAGGTGCTATCTATGATAACCCTGTCTTGGATGAAAGATGCCTTTGATAAGATACTGTGGGTTGAACAAACGGGATTACACAAGGAAAGATCATGTTGCAACCAAGCAGGAACATATATAATTACAATGAGACTCTGACTGTTGATTTGATAGATTAGGGAATGCTCTTGGGGTCATTATTGGATACCGGGAAAGATTGGAGGGGAGGTTCATGTGTTTTATGATGGCCTCCAAGTGAGAGTTATATATAAAAGAGGAGAAATGGTTAAACCTTTTATAATAAGGCAGGGCTTGCCACGGATACCTATTTTCTTCTCTTTCTTGTGAATTTAGATCAGATTACAAGACAAGCAAATGGTTAAAACAGTACTGCGATTCTCTTCTCCTTCCTATAAAAACCTAACGACCTTGGCTTAGCTGAATATTTTCATGTAGTACCACTGCTGTACAAGATCCCACACAAGGGTCACTGTCCCCAGAATCAGGCCGCTGTTCCTCGTCTCAATCCACAGAGACATTACCTGTGGAGGAGATGGAGTCGATAATTGCCTTTATGTACTTCAGAAAAACTTCTGTATCACATGTCAATGTGAGTGGAACACTGAGGAATAACACAATAGCACCTAATAACTGAATAACACCTGGATCAGACTACACAAATCTAGCCCCATTTTGAGACGAGTTGCTCCACCCACCGTCCCAATAACATCTGAAGTCGTGCGTGTTCGTAAAATAAGTCGTGCTGTAATTGGTCTGGGTCATACGTGTAGTCTTGCCAGTCAAGACCAAGACAAGGCGAGAGTTTAAGGCACTGTGATCATTAGATCTGACACAGTGACCATCACGAAAGACAAAAGAAGTCTGATCCTAGCACTAACAAGTCCTCATACTTACATACTAAAAGACTGAGTAGGTCGATTGCCAATTACTCCCAAGACGACTTGTACCATCACTGGAGAATCCCATCAACAGGAACGCCACAGCTTCATCGTCATGTTGTTAAAGTTGTGAAACAGTCACAGTTTTAGGAAACGAAACTGCTTGGTTAGTTTTAGAAAAGCTTTGTTTGTGTTGGAATGAGTACATGACTGTTACGTACTAGGTGACATAAGTCTGTTATGTAAGTTAAAGTAAGTCAACTTTGATTTCACTCAGGACATGAACAGCTGTCTGCTGAGTGAAAGTCCTGAGTTTGCTTGACCCATCCATCCACCCCACCTTCCTCCATATTCAGACTTTTTTGCTCTTTATACATAACCTGCCATCCCCCTTTGATCCCATCATAACAGCTACAGCCACTAGATGTCGCCACCTAACAATAAACATTCACAGGGGTCATAATGACCTACTTCCAATGTTGACTTAAAGAGTCGTTTTTCTGGTGAGGACGAGCTGGAATAAAGAATCGTGTTGGGTAACTGGAAGTACAACAAAAAGCTTGTTTTCTCTTATTCATACAAAATATCAATATTAGCATACACCACACTTCTTTGGTGAAAAACTAGTAAGTGAGCTGTGGTCATCTGACAGTGCCGAGTCCACAAACAAACTGTGTGAGGTGAACTGTTCTTTCTGGAGCTTCTTCAGCTTGAAATATGCTGCTTACCAACATCAGACAGGGCAAAAGTAGATTTTCTTCCAGAAAGTCACTAAAACAAAACTAATGAATCTCATATAGATGTTATTGTTGTTATTGCTGTTTGATTGTTTTTATTTTCTTTTTGCTGCTGTGTCTCTGTGCTATTTCTAGGTTACTTTTGCTTATTGTTTCATATGTAGAGTCATTTCACTCACAGGAAGACTAGAGACCACTTTATGGAAGCTAGTGAGGAGCTCAGTCATACTAACTATATGTAATATGTTGATTTTTGGAACGCTTTCTGGTTATTCCATTTTTGACCCACTTCTTTAATCTACTGGCATGCATTCATTTTATTCAGACTGTTCTATGTTGCAGACATACAGAAAGGCTCTGGTAATAATATAATCACTCTTTGAAAGGACTTGGGGTCTGACTTTAATTCTCTCGTGGCCCACTTTGATGTTCGGGTGCGCAGTGGATAGAGGGACTGTCACGTTCCACTCTGCTCCTCTTTAATTTGTCGTCAAATCTACAAACACGTAACACCATTGATAGTATGATTTTAAGGCTTGTGAATTGCAAATGATGCAATTTATATAGACTGAATCCTGTATCCTTTATAGACATTGAATGCTTATTTTTCCCAAGTGGATATCATATATATAATATTGGTCTAAAAACACTGGAAAGCAGGTAATCTCACCAGATGGTATTTTGAGCACTGTCTGGTGATTTCATACGACAGACAATGACCATTGTTACTCTTTTTGACCTCCCAGTTTCCGGTCCAGCTTCTCTGCTCGCTCTCACACCAGGTATAGAAACCATTTTCTCTCTGTTGCCCTCTTTCATTACACACCAGATTACTCTCTCTCGTGCCCCTCCTCTCTTCATTTCCTTTTCCCATCCTTCTCTTTCCTCTTATGGCAGCTCACCAGTTTATTTCCCACTATTGGTCATCCAC
Source organism: Chaetodon trifascialis (assembly GCF_039877785.1). Classification (NCBI taxonomy): domain Eukaryota; kingdom Metazoa; phylum Chordata; class Actinopteri; order Chaetodontiformes; family Chaetodontidae; genus Chaetodon; species Chaetodon trifascialis. Next base: position 11,813,232 of record NC_092058.1, on the reverse strand, counting down.
CTCTCATCTATTTCACTCTCTCTCTCTCTCTCTCTCTCTCTCTCTCTCTCTCTCTCTCTCTCTCTCTCTCTCTCTCTCTCTCTCTCTCTCTCTCGCTCTCTCTGTGTGATAACCATGATTCCAATTCTCACTGAAGGAGATTCATGCAGGAAATTCCTCATGTGCAGACACTCATGACATGCATGTGCAAAGCCATGCTAATGACACTGAGCTGTGTGTATTTCATTTTCTTTGCAGGGGAGAGAAGGTTGTCAGCATCAAGCGTGCAAGGATGAAATTTACCTGATATTACATGATGCCATGTCAAGCGCTGCGAGCATGCGAACCATTAATTTAGCGATAATGACACAGAGATACACACATGCTGCTTGAGCACACGAATATGATGCTGAGAGCGGAAAATGACGTGCACGCACACAGAAATGCACGTTCACACGCCCACTCATAAAAGCATATGCAGCCACATGCAGAAGCATTAACACACACACAAGTCTCAGAAATACACCCATGCACTGTGGTATTTTCACCTGGTGCTGAAGCTTGCTCAGTCATGGTAGCTTGGAATTCGCTGCCCCCTGCTGAAATTAAAAGAAAAACTCCAGCCTCATGTCACACCAGCAGGGGATCAAAAGAGAACAAAAACTGATTGAATTTAGTGTGGAAGTAGAGTCTTTTAAAGCGCTGAACAATAACACGACCTCTGGCTGATTTTAGGCTCTGAGCCATAGTTTAATAAAAGCTGTACGCATTATATGAGATGTTCTATCAACTCCTGCTTTATTACTGCACGTTTGAGGCTATTCTTAATCACATTGTCACACTCTTTTGATTCAGTTTTAACACATAAATGTCTCTTAGTAGTCTTATAGTGGTCTCACTCATTCAATGACCCCTTATTAGAATTTACTGCTGCATTGGCAAGTCTTGAAAGAATTTTTTAATCACTTTCTTTTGGGTGGGGAAAAAACAGAGTAGAAGAGTATTCAGCTGTAATTTTGGATTTGGCTACATCTTAATCAAACTTTATGTCATTATGAAGATATCCTTACTATATGCACAAGTTATACATACAAACTTATGTCTGCTCTTCTGCAAGGCTGTCTGTCCTTACTGATCCCTGTTTCTGGTTTCTCTTCTCTCTCTTTATTCGGCCCTATGACCCGTCCACCTTCTCAGTTTTCTCTCTGCCTCTCTGTTCAGTATTTCCTTCCTTCTCATAATCATTTGGCTGACCCTGTGTGCTGCCTCTGGGTGCTTATCAGCAGGGCAGGGTAACATTTGCATTAGACTAAAGCCAAGAACAATACACACATACTCATAAAGCCATCATGCCAGGGGAGACTTGCAGTTGTGCTTGTATCAAGGCAGGAGGTTGGATTTTGGTCAGACTTATGACAAATGTCATGAAATAATACATAAACTGAGCTGATTTTAATAGTCGCTTTGATTGCTGCAGGATTAACAAGCTAAATTCAAGTAAATCGGTCTCACAATTCCTGAGTGGTTCATTTTTACCATCAAATGATATTAAAAATACAAGAAGTCAGTGGCAGTAAGAAATCTACTGCAGCATAATGGATGACAGGGTAACAGGATTTGGTGTAATATTAACTGTGTCATCTATGCATTTACAGTAACATGATCTTCTTGCGCATTTATTTTCCTTTCTCGCTCCTTATCAAAAGATCAGGATAAAAATCTAGGTTGCTCTGATCTTTAGGCGAGGCTGACTTTTGGCCATGGTGCGTTGTGTTTCTATCTTGGCTCTGTCCTGAAGCACTGCCCCAGAACACTGTGCGTGAGTCAACTAATCTGTTATGCCTTCTCTGTAACCGCAGGGGAGAACGCTGCTTCTCTCTTCCCTCTCTTACTGGCTGTTCCTCTATCTGCTGTCTCGTATTTCCTCATCTGTCGTGCGGCATCTGCATCAGTCTGTCTCTCCATCACTTTGTAAATTTTTGTGTGTTCGGCTGCCTGTTTGTGCTGTATAATTGCTGCTGCATCAGTACAATGGCATGTGTTTGCTTGTCTTTCATCTTGTTTGCCTCACCTGTCACCTGTCTCAATCTCACTGCCTAGTTACTGCACGTGATTCTCTTCATATTGTCACTGAATGGCTGTGATGTGTTTATCTGTCTGTCTCTTTGCACACAATCATGACTTGGATCACTATTTAGCAGTATTTTTGATATTAACGCTAAAAAAAATGAATCTGTGGGATGTGAAAAGGTGACTCAAAGCACCAGAATTACCAGTCCTGTTAGCCTCTTTTGGCTAACTGTTTTGGTTTTATCATTAGATGTACCACGTGCTACCCCAACTTCAAATGGCAGACAGTTAGCAACTAGCTGATAATTAAAGTCAAATATCAAGTGTTAGGCCCCCTCAAAGTGAACAAAAAGACGAGCAATATAGAGCATATTCTTCAGATGGCCAGATGAATGCTAATGTTGCTCTATGTCTTCTGTTTGTGTTTGTTGCCAACTGTTGACACATTAGTCATGCATTCATCAGCCACTGACTTGATCATAAGATGCGTAATACAACTCCAATTCCAACTCCAATTCCAAAAAAAAGTTGGGTCGCAGTCTAAAACATAAAGGAAAACAGATGTAACCGAATGGTGATATTTTATGGTATTTCTCTTCTGTGTCCCATCTGTTTTACTGTTTAGCAGGCATGGCGATCGCGGCAGGTGTGTGTGTCACACCCCTTACCGGCACCGGTAGTGCAGTCGCGTATCATTGGCCGCTAATGCGGACCTGTTAAATACCCGACATCCGGGTAGTCGGACTGTCTGAAGCGGGTGCTGGCTGGCGTGCAGCTCTGCTGAGCTGTCGTGTCCTGGCGTGGTATGTGCAGTCTTCTTCAGGTTTGAAGCACAGTCTGAAGTTCGGGAAATGCTATAAGATGCCGTGTTGACAGCTCTTTGTTCTTAGGTTGGCGTGTTGGGCCTGGATGGTGTGTGTGTGCGTGTCTTCTTCCGGTTAGCCACCGTAGCTGCTAACAGCTAGCGGAGCGATGTGCGCAAGTTACAGCTAACACAGGTATCCCGTGGCGCAAACTCAGTGCTAAGTTTAGCTGCCAGTGCACATTTAAGGTCGCTAAGAGCTGTCTTTGTTTCTTTTGAAGCTTGCCTGGCATTAAGTTGTTTGCCCTGCCTTGCCTCTTTTCCCTTTTTGTCTTCTCGTTTTTTGTTTTTTTTTTGTTGCCTCCCTGGTCTCTGCCTCGTGGTCGAGTTTCTCTACCGTTCTGCTTGATGACGTAGATGTCTCTCTTTACCGCAGTGTGGTAGTTGAAGTGTGCTCAGCTGATTCAGGTCGTGGTTTCGGGATTTAGGTTTTAGGACCCTACCTACAGCCGTTGTAGGTAGGGTCCTGCCAAACTCCTGCATGGGTGCGTGTCTTTTTTTTTTTCTCTTTTTTTTTTTTCGGTTGATTTGAGTTACTAGTTAATTTGTACATATATTCTATTTGGGTTCTTGCATTTCTTTTTTTGTGTGATTATTTAAGTGTGCAATGACCTCTGCCGCAACTAGCTGTGGCCTGTCTTTCCTCCGAGCTAAATCAGTGGCTTATTGCACTAGCTGAACATCATATGCTGCAGGGACAAAAGGGAACTACATCAACTTTTTTTTATTTATTTTTTTTTTAAACCTAATTTATTAAAGGAAATATTTTATTGTGATTAATAAATAAAGGGTGCTGAACTGTGCTTACCTGTGCCTCTATTCATTTGTGCACTTACCTGTGCATGGGCTGTTTTGGGAAACCCTCTCAGAGAAGTTAAAGTTAAAACGAGTATACTCTTTAGGTGCAGGTCCTAAGGTGGCATTGTCGGTGCTGTCAAGGTTCTCTAGATCTTCCACTCGCAGTTGAACTGCTGTTGTTCATTCTCCCGCCACACAGACAACAGTTTTAGAAAGTGTTCCTGAGCCCATGCAGTGATATCCTTTATCCAATCATGTGTTCACAAACAGGTGACCCTCGCTTGTGAACGACTGAGCCTTTCGAGGATGCCCCTTTCATACCCAATCATGATACTCTCACCTGTAACTATTGAGCCTGTTTACCTGTGGAATGTTCCAAACAGGTGTTTTTGGAGCATTCCACATCTTTCCCAGCCTTTAGTTGCTCCTGTCCAAACTTGTATGCTTGTTGCTGCATCAAATTCAGAATTGGCATATATTTACAAAAGTTGATGAAGTCAAACATTAAATATTTTGTATTTGTACTGTTTACAATTGAGTATTTTTCAAAAATGATCACATTCTGTTTTATTTGTGTTCAACACAGCGTCCCAACTTTTTTGCAATCTGTGTTGCACAATATGTAATAAGAAATATACAAACCATATGATAAATGAAATACATATGGTGGCCATAACTACCAGCTAGTTTTAATATTTTTTTCTGCCCCCTTGTGGCCAAAAATTGATGAATTCCATTTTAAAGATTAAATTAAAGGGCTCCCTAATTAGCCGAACTCTCTGCCTGGTCTGCTTTAATTGTCAATCTGTAGCTTTAAGGAAAATGTCCATTTAACGTTGATATCTGCCACCTGCCTTCTTTTCTAACAAGCATCAGAAGAGCTGGAATAAAACAACCTTGCCTAGGAAAATTTTATTCATAATGTACACAGTCTGGGCCTGTCAGCCAACAGCAGTGCTTTAGATAAAGGTTTTAGATTAAAGCTTATCTCCACAAAGAAAAAAGAAAAGCACATTCATTTTTACAGCATTTGAGAGTGAATGATTTTTCCGCTGACAGCCATTTAACCTTCACATTACTCTCTGAATGGGTTTTTGCTTGGCTGAAGAGTCCAGAAACTTTCTCAGCTCACAAAGTTTTCCTGCGGCAGCAACGTGACACAACAAAAGGAGATTTACTTCACACCATCTACCGGATCAAGTCAAGATGTCACCTCCAAATCAAAGAAAGCAAAGCTGATTTCTGAAGTGTGACAGTTGGACGTATGCACATGACTGCGCACACACGCTGAAACACACACCCAGAAGCCTACCAACTCACTGGTGAGGGATTTCATCAAATCTGGACTACAGTGATGTGGAGGTGCCTCAAACAAGATCATAGAAAGAAAGAAAAAAAACAGATGTTGTTTGAAGACACTTTTGGCATTTTGCCTTCATTTGATGGTAACAGTAGAGAGATACAGAGGAGAAGAAGAAAAGGAATGATGGAGAGTGGGAACTGAACCAAGATGCCGTCAAAAGTATTTGAATTTTGTCCGTACATACAGTACATTGTGCTGCAAATCCTTTTTGAGGCCGTTATTTAAAGTCTCAGAAGTGACATCTGCAAATTCTCCACATGCAGCTACGCCTGTGCATGAACTGTTTCAGCCCTTTTTGACTCGTCACAGCAGGAAAACAAGTGTTGTAATGACATTAATGATAGCTCCGTTTTATTCAAGTCTCCCAGTAAGCTGTGACAGTGCGATAGTCGACCAGCATGCACAACACCAGCAGCCTGGAACCGAAGCAGCTAAATGGAATTCAGCCATCATTAACTGTATTAGCTGTGCTTTTTCTACTGTGACATGTCAAAGAAAAGGCTTGCTGCTGGAGCTGATTGGTCACGTGGAAGAAGGATACAGGGAAATGATGTCATGTCACAAAACTCTATGAACCAATAAGCAAAGCTGTCCGGCTCTGACAGTAGCAACAAAGCTAACGTGAAAGTGAAGATGTCAGAGAGGCCCAGTTCGTACATTCAGTCCCAAGAAGAGGTCTATCCAGGCAGATTAAGTGAAAATACCAGTGTGGGGGTTTAAATACGCAGTTTACATATAGCCTACATTTACATCTACAATATGGCCTGTCAACCAGTCATTGTAAACACAAGCAAATTAAAATGCACAACAATGTTAATGTAAAGTCATTATTTTGCAAATATTTAATTCACTCATTTGTTCTGGTGCAAATTTTGCTTACACACACACACGTTAGATTTTAATCACTTGTGGGGACATTACATAGACTTAAATTCATTTGCTGGAGATTTACCACCATTTGCCTAACCCTAACCTGAATCCTAACCTTAACCCAAGTCTTCAAACTCCCCACAAGTTTGGCAAGTCCCCACAATGTGAGTAATACAAGGGTACACACACATACATATTATTTAAATAGTTGGGATTTTATTCTTATATCTTTCTGCTTCATATAACTGTTTGTGTCAGTCAACGATCAGTTACTATCTTGGACTTGGGAAAATGCCATCTTATCATACCTGATCCTATCATTTTATCTATAAAGTGTCATCACAAACAGATGCGTTGAAACCCTTTCAAAGGACTCCAAGATGGAAATGTCAGTATCTGAGATCAGTTTTTTCCTTTTTCAGTATAACTACGGTGCTGAATTGAGAAATTACCTTCAATAAAAAGATCAGTCAACTCTCCAATTTCCTTTATAATATTTATTCTTAAAAATGAGTAAGCAGACAGTTCATGTGTCCTGTGAATACCAAAATGCGTGTAGAACAGTACAGAACAGTAAAACACCTTTCATTATATTTCTATAACAAGATCTTTTGAGCGGCATATCAAAAGTCAAAACAAAGGACGTGTTCTTTTTAATACAGCAATACTTTTAAAACATCTTTCATCTCAAGAAATAGACCACAGATTTCTAGAAAGAGATGTAAAAATATACATCAACATGATCAGTGTTAAACAGCAGGCTATAATTTCTGATGCACACAACTATTAGCTTTGCACAAACATCAGTGAGGAGGTGATAATGTCATAATGCAACCACACCAGAGGGACCAATCACATGTTTAAGAGGATGTCACAGCTTTGACAGGAGGGGCTTCAGTCACTAATCACTTCCTCGAATTCCCTCATTACTTACTCGATCGCACACTTCCTCAGTTCATCAGTTCCTTATTTCTTCCCCTGCTTTCTTTGCCTCCTCCTGAAAAACTGTAAAGAGAGAAATTTGGGTTTCATCCCCTCAGATGCATTCCTCTGATTGCATTTTCACCAGGAAACGAGGGCAGAGGGAAGAAAGGAAAGGAAGTGAGAAAATCGGACAAAGCAAGGAAGGGAGGTAGGACAACTCAGAGTCATTCGAGTGCTGATTGGATGAGATTGATCTGAACAATGAGACCAGCTCATTGACTCTCACCACAATTAAACGGATGAAAGGAACAGACTGTGCTTTCACCCCTGCAGCGGCTCAGGCAGCAACATTAAAAGATTTTTTTTCTTCCTTTTTTTTAGTGACGTTTCACACTTAACAATGTCAGAGGAAAGGTCACAGAAACACTAATCAATAGCAACACTACCGCTGATGCACAGGTCCCTGACGAAATACAAAGCATTCAGCATCACATCTTCATTCAAGGCCCGAGTCACCGCTCAAGCCCTCCACGTGACGAGCAGAAACCAACCACAGACGTGAAAGAAAAATTGACAGAAGTGGACAAGCAGAGGCTGAAGATGAGAAGGAAGGACAGGGGGAATGAGAGGAGGGGACAAGGGGAAAGAATGAAAAGCAGGGGGATAAGAAGACAGATGGGTTTTGAAATGCTCATCTGATGGGCGTCCATCTTCCCCTCTACAGGCGGAGCAGGAAATAAAAATGCAGGGGTGGAAGCACGTCTGTCTGTCACTCTGTGTTAGGCTCAGCATAATTACTGTGAAATGACAGATACCCACGACTTATAGGAGGGCAGCTAGAGGAGACAGAGGTGTGTTTTGGGACTCAGCCTGCGAGTCACTCACTGCTATTTGTAACCATGTCTGTAGCTCAAAACTACAGATGGAAAGTTAAAGATGTCTAAAACTGAGGGCTTTAATAGAGAGTTTAAACTCTGGACCTTCAGTATAACCTCTCGAGCAGAGACGTCTATTTAGAAAGAGCAGTGCCATGGAAATCGGCAAAGCCATGAAGGGCCCAGTATATCCTGACATGAGGATCAGTAACCAAATAATATCATTCAATTACATCCAGTAAGCTGAGTTTTTGCATCTGTTGCTAAACGACAACAATGAATTCAAGTAAATAAGAGTCACTGAACGCCTAAACAATGTTTCACAGTCACTGCTGGATCGGAGAACGTCCAAGAGTTCAATGGCAAAACGCTTTGTAGGCAAGTATTCAGACTATGCCCTCCTATAGCCTCAGCACTAACACATACTGCAGTATCCTCTCTTAACACGCAAAACTATGTAGAATGGTCCCCAAGCTGCTACATCATAGATAGTCACATTTGGGTACCTAGTACCAAATAGAGAGGCACAGCACTTTGCCAATAAATGTACAGTGTAAGCCTTTTACAACACAATGCACTCGTGTTGGTCTAAAGGCCCAGACACAAGTGTGACCAGTACTGACAAGGTACCAGGACAGGTTTTAACCATTTCTTGTATGTCATCAAACAGACTTCAAAATATTAATGGTTAGAAAAGAAAGAAACAGCTGCTTTAGTCACAATGTTAACTGAAAACAACAAATGTGTTATCAAAGTTTGTGCAAAACAGAAGCAGACTACATAATCATGTGATAACTTCTCCCCTTTTTTCTGTTTTTTTTTTTACAAAACAAAAATAACACTCCGAGTCATTTCCTGTTGTGTGTGGTGGTGGGTCATGTTGCTGTTTGCTGTAGTTTTCGTTTGTTGGACTCATTGTGAAGACGGCAGGCAGCTCGGTCGGTCGATCGGTCGGTCAGCTAGAAATGCGTCTCCTTCTCTGAGATGGTGGATATTTTCCCATCAACCTTAAGTTTTGCATCGTTGGCAGCGTAAGGACTGAGGGCGGCGAGTTTCCCTCTCATTTTCAGATCCTTGCTGGGAGTCGTCAGCTTCTTCATTCTCTGCAGAGAGCACAGAACGAGAGACAAGAGCTTATCTCTCATTCTCCCACCACAACAATAGCAGCATTAAGCAGATAGAGCTTATGTGTATAATCGCGCTGTTTGAATGAACTAAGGAAGCATCAACAAACTTTTATCCAGCATTGAAATGTCTGTGCCAGCAATTAATTTGTTGACAAATACAGTAAATCTGCTGTCTGTGGCAGTGTAACATCAACTGACCATTACATCATTTAGTTTCATTCTTTGTTATTTGGTCTAGAGTTACCAAGCGAATAGAGGTTTTGTTCCAACATACTGTGTAAACTGTGTATATCATATCAAATAGAATATGGTCTGCAGGCATTTGAGCAACTTTACGCTAATATAATAACTAGCCAGCTTGCTAGCCACCAACTGAATAGCCATCATATATAAACATATATGAAGTTGTCACTTCAGTGTAGTTTTAATACTTACAAATTACAAATACTTTTAATGGTAATAAAGTGTAATTACGACAAGTGTTCTTATTTCCAAGTCCTTTGCAATACACTATTAGCAGGCTAAATTAAAGTGTACTTAAATTTCACTCCATTTGAAGTGTATTTAAGTGAATTTCCAACACATTGGTCATATAATACAGTTGTACTGCAAGTGTGTTTTGAAAGCTCATGAATCTTGATTTCCGTTGGTGTACCTCAGTACACTTCAAGTTTGTAAAAAGTTGTGCCAATTTAGCAACAATTTACACTTCAAGTATACTCAAGTATTACTCCAGTGGTACTCAAGGACTACTTGAGCGTGTTTAAGTATACCCGAAGGTGACAAAAGTGTACTTGGTACGTTCTTTAAAAAGTATCATGGAGGATAATTTTTTCACCTGGGTTGGTTTTAAAGACATACACATTTAACCAAATTCAAGTAATTCATTGTCATTTCTGTCAGTTATTTAAGCGCTAAGATACAGAACTACTCTGTTCTAACATTTGGATCCCATGTGAAAGACATGACCAAAATATCACTGATATCATTCATTGACGTTTCATCACTCCTCAGGTCGACCAAAAGGCCAGAGGCCACGACTGATCATCTCCCATCAAAAACCTGCAGCATGTTTATTTAATCCTTCTCCCTTGAGCAACGATGGGAGATCATCCAACTGTGTCACAATCCCTCTGTGAAAGTCAGATGGGAGAGATACAACAGCTGGATTCTTTTCATGCATTTCCTTCATCACGAGGGCCGCAGGTGATACAGGTATAACCTTTCCCAAGTGCAAAAACAGTCACTAATGTTCTGCTTTTCCAGTCTTTACTCCTGTAAATGAAAGTCTGATCAAGACTGATTCTACTATAACATCTGGTCACATGACCACTGTTGTTTTGAACTAGGAAAGATCTGCTTTTATTAGAGATCGGCTTTGTATTATCTTCCTGATAGTTTGCTTGGGAGTAACACCGACTGATGATGTCAGTTGCATAAAGCATCTCCTGGGCCTGATTAGAGTTAAATGGATCTGCTAGATGAGTTGAAAATGCAAAAGAAAATTCTATTAACCTGTTAGACTGGGAGACGTTGCTGCTCATCTTGTGCAAACATAACTAAAGTTTCATCATGAATGGCGATATGAGAGAATGAATGAGTGAGAAGGCTGACTGAAATAAAACTTCCTATGATCTTTGTTTCCATCTATTGCCTGTGCAAACAAAGATAAAACCACCTTTTTTATGTTTTGATGGGGAAAGCAAATGATAGACTGAAAGTTCCAGTAACGGTTACTGGTCATCACGAACATGGCTTCATTAGTGATCGTAATAATGCAATATGGCATGAATATTACTGTTACTGTATTGTTCACAATGTCATGTGAACAGTGAGGGGAATGCTGCTCCACACTCCCCTCTCACTGAGTGACCACCTGTGTCATACTGGAGTATAAGAGTGAGATTTGTCCTTGTGTGTACTTTTACCTCTGAGAAGGTGCCAGGAGTCTTCCAGATCATCCAGATAATCCCCAGAGGGATGCAGACCATCGAGGACATGGCCATGAACCAGCCGATGCCGTAGCCCCAGTCAGGGTACGTGTACACGTTGTTGTACTTCAGCGGTTTGTATTTGATCAGGAAGAACAGGAAAATTCCCTGCAGCAGACGAGAAACGACACGTGTTTTAAATGTTTACAGCCAGAGACAGAAATGCATGTGCTCCTTTGATGCCTAAAAGTCACATACTTTGAATTCAGAGTCTGTATGAAGACATGTATAATCTGTTAATGCTTGCTTACTTACATACATACATACTTACTTACTTTAATGCTAACTTCTGGTATAACTGACTACGGCTATGTGTATGTCCTTCATCACTATTCGTCTAAAAGATATGTTGTTAGCTGTTGTTGATGTTTCTGCTGCTCCTGATTTAGTGTCTGCAGTGAGACTCACAGCACAGATGCCCGGGGTCAGGATCATCCAGCACCACTTGATGAAGAAGACAGGTTTGTAGCCAATCATGTCCTCGATATTTAGGTAGAATCTGTCGCTACCTGAAATGAGATGAGTGTCTCTCACAGTTGCTGCACGTAACATCAAAATAATGATGGGACTGATGTATTTTGACAGGGTATGGCCATCTGCACAGAGCTGCTGACTAGATGTGGATAAAATGTCTGAAACTTTCTTTTAAGAGAGACAAAATCATTTTGCATGAAAGCATGAAAAATAACCTTTATAAATATAATTCGGTTTGCTGTCTGCGTAAATTAGGCAGACAGTAGTTTAAATAGGGTAAACCCAGAAATAAAAGCCACACATATTATTTTGTAATAGCTCAGTAAAAAGATTTGTGTGCCTTGTATATCACTGGGTGACTGATGCGTGTGTTTGAGCCCATTCTCCAGCAGAGGGCAGAGAAGAAATATGATTGCAGCAAGGAGGGTAAAAGCATGACACAATGTTTGTGCAACGGCCTGCTCCTCTGAGCTGACACCCAGCTGTTCAGTTCACCGTTATCTGAGGGAACACGGATGAGACATAAAAGACGAGCATGTCTTTGAGAGCCCTGGTTGAGTCGGGATGGTTATCTTACCGTACACCCAGCCGATACATATGGACTCAAATATGGCCACAAACAGCAAGCACATCCCGCTGGCAGCGTACGAGTCAAACAGCTGGAAGACGTACATCCCTCCCTGATAGGACGAGACAGGTGTCATTTTGCTGTCACAGCCTCTGTATGAGCAGCAGACTCGGTTAGATCACAGCAAATATGAAATGAACCCGGTGTGCTTGATTTGGTTGTCAGAGGCCGATGTTCTCCAATGGGAACAGCAACTCTGCTCTGATATTGCTAATACCTGACTGAAAATGAGGTTTTGTCCCAGAATTGCTTCTGTTCATTGCATAAAGAAGTTCCCAGTACTAAGCTGGTACCATCACGTGGTAGTAATAAAATTAAGAACATCAGCCAACAGCACTGTGACCTATCCCTGAACGTTAAAGGTGTAGTTTGACATATTGGAAAATGTGCTCGTTCACTTTATCACTCTAATATCTGTCAGTTCTGTATGAGTTAGCTTTAGTTTGTTAGCTTAGCTTAGCATAAAGACTGGGAACAGGAGGAATCAGCTAGCCTAGCTGTGCCAGAAGTAAAAAAAACACACAAAAAACCCACTGATATCTCGCTTCATTAGTAAAATTCAGTAGCATAATTCAACAACTACCAAGACTATGCTAAGCTAAGCTAAGTGGCTGCTAGCTGTAACAAGCAGACAGATATAACAGTGGTGGAGAATAAGTAAATATTTACTCAGGCGGAGCATTGCATTTGAGTACAATTTTTAGGTGTTTGTACATTACTTAAGTATTTCCCTTTTATACCACTTTATACTTCTCCTCCACTACAGTTCTAAGAGAAAGGTTGTTTTTAAACTGTATTTACTTTCCATCTTTCATTTCTAGTAACTTTCAGATTCACAGTATTCATACATATTACAATCAACAAATTGTGATGAGTCATGATGATGATGATTATTATGATGACTGAGCTAACCAGCAGTGTATCCAGTAATTAAACTCCACCTTTACCGGCAACATTAAAGTGATATTTAAACATGAACGCATCAATGATTTTAATTTTGCAGTCTTTATTATTCTGAAACTAGGCCATGGGGTACATTTTGATCTGCCGAATGGCCTGGACATTTTGATGCTAACATAAGTAAAATTTTGAATGCAGGACTTTTACTTGTAATGGAGTATTTCTTTACTGTGGTATTGCTGCTTTTGCTAGTCGAACCTTCAAAGTTTTCTATTGTTACAGAATCGTTGGTGTTCCTCACATTTCACCATCCACTCCACCTCCCCTGCCTCCACTCAAGACAACTCATCTCCTCGTTCTGCTTCCCCTAAAAGGGTCACCATAAATAAAATCTCACATGAATGTAAGAGTGGAGTTACATCACTGCTCTAAACTGCATGTAAACAGTAAATCATCAAAATGTCTCAGTGGCTGCCTCCATGCCCCTACTTCAACCAGATATTGAACTAAACTCCCAGAGGACCTTCTGAACTGCGATTTAATCCTACTCTAAGTGTCCTGTGACATTTTATTCATCATGTCTCTTTAGCTAGAGTGCAGGCAGTGCTGAGAGATGCGTAAAAGCAAAGGGAGAAACTGGAGGATTTTATGTAGCGGTGCTGACAAACAGAGGTCAAGTCACTGGACAAAGCAGCTGGCTGGAAAGGCAAAGGAAAGGACTGCACTTTAATATTCCATTATAGCTGTTTTCCCTTGTTTCATGGTGGTTATGGGGCAACTGGAGAAAAGTGTTTTCAGTGGGGGCGGATGGAGAGCAGTGCATATGGACTCATGAAAAGCTTTTAGCAGATGAAAGACCCTCTCGGAGGTGTGGGGAACCAGATCCTCCTCCTTACATGAAGATGGAAGCAAGGCTGGTAACATGAACGCAGCACTTGATGGACAGCTTGACCTTCAGGACCGAAAACAAACTTTCCACTGGAATAAATTTCTGGGTTGTTTCATAAACTGGCGGTTACGGTGCTCATGGTGAGGATGATGGTGATGATATGTCTACGTTAAAACGTAAACATGATGAGAGGACAAAAACAGTCTAATCTCCAAAGCTGAGATGAGCAGTAGACAACCAGAAATAAGATGAGGAAACTCTGACGTGTAACTAAAGCTATCATTTTTCTCTTCTGTCTACAACTTGTTGGTTTCATTGCTCAAAATACTGCATGTATGATTGTAGAAACACAATGCATTTGCTACAGCTACACTTTGACTTTGTCATTTTGTGTATTTTGGTAGACTTTCTTTTGCTTCTTCATTCAAAAAACAGTCATAACAGGTCACTCTTGCAGCACATCATTTAAAAACTTGAACTTTAACTCTAATGCTGTAACTTTAGCTGAGTCTTACCTCCGTACACATGATGAGTCCTATGAAGAAGGAGGCCACAGACATGCCCAGGATCAGCAGCTCTCTGCGGTAGCCTCTCCTGAAGGTCTCTGGGTACATGTCCACCACGGCTGTCACTAAACTCTCCACGCACACAAACTGCAAAATGAAAGCACAAATTCTATAAAATGGGAGTTGCACAGCCTTATTTATTTATCAATTAGATGACAAGACTATACAGTGGTATATTAAAAATGTAAACTTATTGTGAGCTCATATCATGCATAAAAATACACACATTTGTATTGATGACATTTGATCTGCCGACTGTTTGTTCCTCCAGCTCAAAGATTTAATTATGGTTCACATAATCATAACAGCTGATCTAAATTCACAGTGAAAGAACACGTCAATATGCTGAAGAATAAAACCAAATTTTTCAAAACTGAACATTTGCAGGACTGATACGAAACTCCACCTGTCACATACAGACCAAACAGAGTCATATGAGCCAAAGCATTGAGTCATTTTATTTTTTTACCTTCCCTTTTCACCAAAAGGTCCAACCTTTAAATTGCATTATTAAGTGAAACATATAACCTCAGTATTCTCACACCGTCAGTCCTCACCTGACTGTCCAGACCGAGGAAGATGAGCATCATGAAGAAGAGACAGGCCCAAAGTGGGGACAGAGGCATCATAGTAACAGCCTTGGGGTATGCAATGAATGCCAGACCAGGACCTGCATCACAATAAATACATATATAAATCACAAACAGGTGTTACATCCGAGCTGGAGAGAGAGAAGCTCTCACTTTTCTGTTAAAGCCTTTGCAAATTGTCGTTGCGGACTTCTTGCCGTCTATATACATGATAAGTGACATTATTGCTTTTCATTATTGTTTAAATGACCATATAAGTAGTATTATTTAATTCTTTAACACATTATCAATAAAACAATGAAGAAGCTAGTAAACCTCCACTCAGGAAAGCTTATGATATTTACTAAATGCATCAGTTTTAAAGGGTGTTTAAATGTCCCTCTCAAAAAATTCAGTACTGTATATGAACTAAAGGCAAATAAACATACTGTAAGTGCAGAGAAGTGGTCTGAGAGGGGCATGAATGAGATGAGATACTGCTGTGAAACACTGTTGTGATTGATTGGTTCAAAATAAGAGGTGGCATGCTGTTACCTTATTTAGCACTGAAATTTGGTGACAGACCCTTGGAAACACATTATTTAAAACACCTCCGTGCTTGCCATGCACCCAGACAAACATTTCAAATCTCTCGCTCTGTCACATTCACTAAATCATTCATACTGACTTGAATAAATCATAATGCGGTGGACTAAGAGCCTAGGTGAAGAGTGTGGAGTTATATAACTGGTTATGTTTATCCATTTTAGCACAATATGGTGGATGTGGGCACAAAGATTCAGGCAGGCCCTCTTTGATCTAGCATGTGCTTTAGGTATAGTGTATACCCTTAAGTTGGTATTTATTGATTGTTATTCTCTCACCAGATTCGGCCACAGCCTCGATGGGAACGTTTTGTTCATAGGCCATGAAGCCGAGCACGGAGAAGATAGCAAAACCTGCCACAAAGCTGGTGCCGCTGTTCAGACAGCACAGCATGATGCAGTCTCTGAGGAGCAAGACAGGGAAAAGGAGATCACACTTACTGTAATAGTTGTCCTAACACTGGAGGCAACACTGACTTTCTGCCTCATGCAGTCTCATGCACAGAAAAGTGTGATGAACGGAAAGTGAAGTGATACAGAATGTGCCAAACCACCATCCATCAGCTTACATGTATTCTTATATTCTTTATGATAATAAGTATACAGTTTATACATTATCATCCATTAATACATCTACCAGTAGCCACATTCTCACTTTCAAATGAGTATGAGTACCTTATGATCTTTATGGTTAATCATGGCCATATTTTCACATTTGCACTTTTTTAATTTTCCATATTTGCCCTTCGTACTACTTTTGCCCTGCAGCTGCTGCACAACAACTCCCCTTTAGGTGAGATCAGTTCTGTCTTGTCTTACCTGTAGCAGTTATTGTTGTAGGCATTGTAACTTCCCAGAGCAGTGAGACAGCCCAAGCAGATGGCATAGGAGAAGAAGATTTGGGTTCCCGCATCCACCCATACCTGAAGGCAAAGCGGGCATAAACATGCGGTAACAAGTGACAAATTCAAGTAAAATCCATCAGCATAAGAAGTGCCTCCCGCAGGTTAAGATCTGATGACTGTGAAGGCTGTAGCATATGATTCACATCAGTTTCATACTCACCTGATCTACCCACTTACTTTAGGTCATTTTCTTTGTATTTTCACCTTTAATGAAGAGATTTATATAGAAGGCAACAGGGGCAGACCGGAACAAAAAGTCGGCCCTGGCATTTTGGACCATACCAGCCCACCACATTCGATAACGCACACCTTTTCAGTCTTTTCAGTCTCTTGAATGTGTATACCAACTCTGCAGCTCTTTAAAGCCACGCACCTTAAGCCATGCAATGAGTTAACAGGAATCAGTGAGAGTGGACACATTAAATATTTCCAAAAAGTCTAATTTATTAACACTACAAAAAAAGTACACTCCACCACTCCATCACAGTAATGGATGTTTAAGCAGAATTCATCGTATTGGGTGTACCTATGTGTTTCAGGGAGGAAGAAAAGAGAAAGAGAAAGAATAGAGATGAGAAATGATGGATCAGATGCTAACTCTTCCAAGAGTAGTACTCAATAAATTGTGAACTAACCCAGTCCAAAAGGATGAATGAAGCTGAACTCCTGAATGAACTTTGAACTCTGTGTATGTATGTTTGAGAGAGAAAGCAAGAGAGATTTAATTATTGGTCAGTCTTCAAGATAAAAATAGCAGTGTAGAAACTGAAAACTGAAGAGGGATGATGACACATGAATGAGGGAGAGGGAAAGAGAAATAACAGACATGGTTGATTGATCTGATTATCACTGTTTTCCAGACAGTGCTGAATAAAGAAGGCCTGTGAACTTGGGCAAATCCTTAAAAAAAAGACATCATCCTTTATGTGTGTGACAGATAGAAAGAGAATGAGAGGATCCGCTGTGTCTTCGCATTACATTAACTGTGAACTTACCAAGGAAAAGGGATGCAAGTGAAGTCATCCCCTAAAGGACTCCTATAACAAACAAGTGAAGGGGTGTGTGTGTGTGTGTGTGTGTGTGTGTGTGTGTGTGTGTGTGTGTGTGTGTGTGTGTGTGTGTGTGTGTGTGTGTGTGTGTGTGTGTGTGTGAGAGAGAGAGAGAGAGAGAGAGAGAGAGAGAGAGAGAGAGAGAGAGAGAGAGAGAGAGGTGTTTCATGATATGATTGGGCAAGATCAAGTGTCAGTGAATTTAATAACCTATGGGCCACAGACCAAGTTGTGTGGAGGGCTGGTCGGTGGTTATGAACAAGCTAAAAAACAAGCTTTTTTTTTTCTTTTTTTTTTGCCGAATGCATTATGCCGGCTAGAACAAAGCGAAAGGGGTTGATGTTTAACGATGTGATGGGGCCGCTGATCGACTGTCTGGTATTATGGGCTGGTCAGACGAATATTTAAAATAAATAAAAAGTGGCCGACTATCGGCCCAAATAGCACGTCGGCCCACCGGGAAAATGCCAGATGGTCAGTCCGTCCCTGGCCTCCACTGAGAAACCCGAGCCGGTAAGGTGGACGTAATCGATCCATTATTTGGAATTGAGTTTGCGCTTGCACCGGCTTCTTAGGGACCGCGTGAGATACTGCATGCTGCACTGTAGTAGCAGCAGCAGCAGCACACATGAAGAACCGTCCTTTGAAGGAAACCGGGATCTCCGCGTCTACTGGTACATTATGATGAGAGTCCTGTCAGAAGAAGTGCAGGGCGCACTTCCCCGCGCTGCAGTTCCCTGTCCCCGGCAGACAGATCCCACAGGTATCTGCACTTTGCGCACTTCAGGGTCAGACACTCTGTTTAAGGACACCTTATATCAATACATCATACCCGTATCTTCATCATCACCCCTGACAAATGTTTTTAAAACTAAAAAAAACAAAACAAAAAAAAAAAAACACAGAACATACTGTACAGCACTGGTACCGGTCCGTGGGCCATTTGGTACCGGGCCGCACAGAGAGACACACACTAATGATGATGATAGTAATAATAATAACAACAACAACCCGGGCCGGGATCCGACCCGGGATCTGACCCGGGACACAGACACACTTATAATAATGCATCAACAACCCGGGCTGGATTCGACCCGGTATTTGACCCGGGACACACACTGATGATAATAATGATGGTAACAGCTGGGTCGAGTCAGCTTGAATTAAGGTATGAATCAGTTTTTCAGCATCTGACCTGGGATCCGACTCGGTACCTACCGGGTCCGACCCGGAACTTTCCCGGGTCCGACCCGGCAATGTCCCGGGAAATTTCCGGGTCGGTCCCGGATAAGTTCCGGGTCGGTCCCGGTAAAGTCCCGGGAAATTTCCAGGTCAGTCCCAGGTAAATTCCGGGTCGGTCCGGGAAAGTCCCGGGAAATTTCCGGGTCGGTCCCAGGTAAATTACCCAGGTCCGACCCGAGACCAGATCCGGATCCGACCGGGACAAGCACACACTAATAATAACAACAATCCGGGCCAGGATCCGACCTGACACACACACACACACACACACACACGCACGCATGCACACACACACACACACCAATAATATTAATGATAATAATAATAACAGCGATAGATAGATAGATAGATAGATAGATAGATAGATAGATAGATAGATAGATAGATAGATAGATAGATAGATAGATAGATAGAGTCAGCGTCGGAGTGTGTGAATCCCGTCAGAAAGGAGGAAAGTAACGTAATCCTAACAGATTACGTTACGTTTTTTGTTGTTGTCGTTGTTGTTGTTGTTGTTGTTGTTTTCGTATGCATTATGCCGGCTAGACCAAAGCGAAAGTGGTTGGTGTTTAACGATGTGATGGGGCCACTGATCGACTATCTGGTATTATGGGCTGGTCAGACGAACATTTAAAATAAATATAAAGTGGCCGACTATCGGCCCAAATCGCACGTCGGCCCACCGGGAAAATGCCCGCTATGTCAGATGTTCACTCCGTCCCTGACCTGACCTGAAAGGCCCAATCCCAGAATTCCCACAGACCCCTAAGCGTTTCAGCAGACCACCACACAGACACGGTAAAGTTACCAGCAGGAGAAGACGACAGAGGAAGCAGACTAATATGTCGGATATTTTCTTATCATAGTTGAATTTTGGGCATGAGGCTACGCGCTGTTGCTTTGTTTTACCTTTGTTTTTATGTCAGTCACGCAATAGGAAAACTACAATTTCAGAAATTTCCCCAAGGAGGAGCTCATGCCCCTCACGGCTGCGTATGGATTGGCTTTGGACTAAGGCAATAACGACGCCCCTGAATTTCCTTTTGGCGGGATCGATGAAGGATATCTTATCAATAAAGGAGGTGCCTAAGGTGCCTTAACCATCTTAACCATGTTAGGTTTTCCTTTCATTTGTCTGCATGCGCTTATTACACAAAGACCCAAGTTTCAGAAACATTTAAGCTTTCCGATAATTTGTCATGGTCTTGATCCAGATACACTTTAATTTCCACTTCATCAATGCTTCTCAGCCTATAATATCAATTCCTTGTGAGATTCTTTAAATTAATCAAATCACAGAATTTCAATGAGTAGAACAGGCTCTGACAGTTACAAGAGATTACTATGATATGTCAAGGGCTGACTTTTTATCTTTTCTAATTAAACCCCACTTTTCTTTTGTTACCCCTCATCTACCTGATTTTCATTTGAGTGACTTTGTAATGAAATTATGGCTCAGCTCAACTGTTTTCTTTCCCCTCCGAGAGGCACACAGAGGAGCAGTATGAATCATGAATTAACATCCTAAAAGTAGACACAAAGTCTTCCACTGCCTAAACATTCATATTTCGCTTCACTAACTCAATTCCTGTGTATTTTATGGTGGTGGTGGTGGTGGGGGGGGGGGGTTCTGCAGCATATTATTCCCTTAAATATTAAAGTTTTTTTTTTTTTACCTTTCAAACTCTTCATATTATTGGCAGAGCAGACAGTAGTGAGTGGGCCAATGCACTGAAAAATGAATCACATTTGCAGAAGGCTGAGGGCTGAACACACTGTGAACAGTTTTCATGGGGACTGTTTCTTCAATGCAAAATAGTTCAAGTGAAGTGAGATCCATTGTATTGAGTTGGTGAGATATCTCAAATACAACTATCCGCCTGCCTAGATCCCACTTGGGTCGGCTTTTTAGACCTTTCTATCGACAGTCTGACCGTGGGTCCGTCTGCCACTTTGTTCCAGCCTGAAATATGTTAACAACTATAGGAATAATTGCCATGACATTTTGTACTTTCATGGTCCCAAGAGGATGAACCCTGCTGACTTTGTTGATTCTTGAGTTTTCCTTTAGCGCCACCATGAGGTTTACATTTGTGGGTTTTAGTAAAATAACTTTGGTGATCCTCTGACTTTTTAAATACTTCGGTTAATGACCAAATACATGCAAAACAAATTCCCATAAGCCTCCACTCTGCTTTGTGTTTCATGCTAATAAACAAATGTTAGCACGCAAAAAGTTGCCTGAAATGAGAATGCCCTCAGGACAATGAACCTCTTTTGTTATTTAAACATGAGGAATAATCAGCTGCTATGCTTCAGTGACTGTGTAAACTCCCATGCAGGAGTGCTGCTGCATAGCTGACCTTGCAATCTGTGCAGAAAAAAAAGGAATTTCCTATGCACACCATTAAAAATCATTCATTCTCAACTCTCTCAGTTTCAACAGGTTAATCCTCTTTAGGGTCGCGGCTTATCCCAGTATACACTGGGCAGAGGGGAAACATGCTGGATAAGTCCCAGTTTCAGTGCACAACAATTAGGTGTCACATTGTTGGTAAATGTTTGGTGATAAGTACAAGTGAAGTACAATGCCGGAGCTGTATCACCTTCTTTATCTCATGTGGAAATGAGGCGCAGTGTTCTGATTCATGAGGATTTAGGAGGCAGAAAATGTGCATCATGAAACTCGTTTGTAGTGCAGCACAGAACCGTAGAACCCGCAGGATAACATGGAGTGCTAGCAAATTCAAACTTAATGCAGCATGGCTCTTTGAAAACTCTCTCACATCACCATTCAGCCACTAATCTCATTTCCCCACCGAGAAACAATTAACAAACGCACGGTCTTCGCTCCCTCCTGAGAGTAACCACGGTAACTTCTGTGACCTCACAAACACAGGACTGTTCCTGTGGAAGAACAGGCCTTTCTCTCCTAATGTTCATTAATGTTCCCTTTAGTTCACCCTCGGCTGATGGCCGCACAGCGCAGGGAAACCTTAAAGGCCCAGGCTCAGAGAGAATCACTTGTTGATGTTGTGCCTAATTTGGCCGGCTTGTGTTTGGTTATGTTGAGACTGTGGCTCCAGGAAACGTTTCCACTGAGTCAAAGCTGGATGCCATTGGTTGAAAAATAGTGTTCTTGTAAGGTAAATGTTTCTCTCTTCGCGCTTCTCACATCCCATCATTTCTGTAAATGAGATTCATAAGTTTAAGATATTTATATGTGAAGTGCATTGGGACATTTAGCTGAATCAACTAGCTTTCATTCACCCACTTTGGGGCCATTAATTTTTATCTTTACTACTCAGTGAAGGATGTTATTTAACAGTCATTTTGTTTATTTTAGAGATCCCTCCCAGGAATGTTTTCAGACGATGCTTTCTTCTCGATAGTAATTTGAATTTGATGTTGATGATGTTTTTTATTTGTTTTTTGTTTTTTTCACAAGAAATACCCAATAACATTCCATCTACTTCTCTCTGACTGAAATATCCAGAAGCTATGAATATGCAAATATTTTCTGATTTCACAAGTTTCATTTGTGGACACAAGATGTCATCCTACTGCACAGAACAGTCCATCATACTCATATGTACACTTAAACTCTGATTTAAAGTGAGCACAGGGAAACCTTACACCTTCAGCAAATTGATGAGGAAACAGCCATCTGGTGTTTGAATCTTTTTTCTACCCAGTACAGGATTTTATACAGGATAAGATATGACATCCAGGCACAGATTCGATGAATTCAGCTGGCTGCCTCAATTTAAAAACATGCATAAAAATCACAAGAGAATTACAAGGCACTTTCTCTTTAAACAGCATTTCAGCATCAAACCTTCAAACACAGTTTGTTTTAAGTTTAACGTGACCTGTCATGACAATAAACTTTAATTGTTTAAAAAGACAGTGCCTTAGAGATTTTTATGTCTAAGGAGGAAAGGCCTTGAACATGGAGAGAAAATGCAACAGCAGTACATTGGAGGGAATTGCTTTTTTAACATTCTACAATTTCAAATTTGGTATTTTTAATATTTCATTAGAAAAGCTAAACTACTCCTCCTAACTACTAAGAATTCTGATTTCACTGTATAGAGGTTTTTTATCTATGAGTAATCATTACACTGGTTGTTTATGGAAAATCCTTTACCTGAGCTGACGTTGATACGACCTTCTTATTCCAGTATGAACTAATATAATCTGATTCTTTTGAGCATCATCTTGGTTTTGAATTGAAGTGTTATATTTTTTCTGCAAATTGAAAGACAGTAACTTCAGCATTTTTACACCAAACCTACGTAGAAATGGAAAACCTGCAGGCAGATTAAACTTTTAATGAAATGGCAACAGTGCATCTCATGACCACTTGTATGTGAAAAGAGTTGCTCGTAGTGATGAATCCACAGAGGATTAACGCTCTGTTTTTCCCCTGAACTCAACAGAGCTTTAATGTAGCTTTTCAGCTAACAACTTTGATTTGACTCCAAAATGCTCCAAAAACCCACTGAACATTTAGCACAAAGAACAAGAACAGAGCTAAAAGAAGAGCGAATATTGAACTTATCTTCACCAGGTTGACACAAGCACAATGATGTGCTAATGCTGCTGTTGCTATGAACTTGATCTTAATGAGATTACATGATTAAATAAAGGTTACTGTGCAGTATATATGCTGGGTGTGTACATAGGAAACAACTTGTTCACACGTTCATCATCAACTTTATGAGATAGTGAGTCGGTGCTGTTTTAGCTCCTCCCAAGTAAAAAAAAAAAACATCAGTTTTTGCAAGTCTTTGGAAGGAAATGAAAGTTAGTTTGACGATAGCTGTGGCACTGGAGAGGCTGGGGAAAAGACACAAATAGCCTGTATTTTCACCAGAAGTGCATGACAAGAAAGGAGAGGGAGTATGAGAGTGTGAGAAGTGTGGAGAGGAGGGGTGATGCACAATGCAGGGTGGAGGGTGAGAAGGAGGGAGACAGTCAGTGGGAGAAAGGTATAGGAAAGAAGAGAATGGGGGAGGCATGATGAAGTTCATGGGTGTGAAAAGAGCGGGTGACAGCCACACACACACTCCACGCCGCCTTGTGAACTGAACAGAAGCCTGATTGTCCCCGAGGAAGCTAATTTAACATTGGTGTCAGAAGTAATGTCTTCCTCTGCCAAACAGCAGCGCTTCTTTATCACGCTCCTTCACCCTTTCTGTTTGTGTCTTTGTTTGTCCATCTATTTTTTCTCACTCACGCATTGTCTATCTGTATCGCTGTTTCTCTTGTCTCACTTTACTAAAGTCACAGATGCAACAATCGCCTCACTGGACAACAGCTGGAGGGCCTATTAAATCAACAAATGTTCAATCAAACTCTTGTATTGATAACAGTTTATCAAGAGTTAATGTTATGGGCTTTATAATGTCTTTATATAACTGCATTATATCATCCAAGAGAGGATTATGGCAAGATATCTGTATGTTCTTAACACCTTTTCTCACCACAACAACAAGTTGTGTGAAACAGACCGGCTTGTTTGTACATTTGCAGACTGACCAAATTTATCCAGAGAAAATAACATTTCCTGGTCATCCATGACATTTCATCCCAAGTGTGGATGTTTAGACTTGTTGTGAGTCTGAGCAGGAGGAGGTGATCCACTTCGAGAATGACGTTTCCTGAAATGCTGTGATATGTTGTCAAATGCAAGAGATGAAAGAGAGCTGCCCTTTTGTAAGCATGAAAAGGTCACACAAAGGAGACATGGTTAGAAAACAAGCACTATGATCATCACACTTAAGAAGTGGTTGGTGGATGTTCTCAGTCAGTTCTGAAATGGGACAGCAGGCTGTCATTTCTGGCCTCTAACCATCACTTCTGCCTGCTGAAATGACAGCTGTCACCAGTAGATTTTATCAGCTGTGGCTAGTTAGCTAGCTATTTATACAGTATTAGCACCATGGTCTAGTTATAAAACACAAGTTCACAATGACTTTTAAATGTTTCCTGTTAACTCTTTTCAAGGCAAAAGTCTTCTTAAAAGTGTCTTAAATGTGCACTTGAAAGCTCCAGAGTCTAGTCTGCATGATATTTTCCCTAGAAGACTGAGGCTAACTTAATACCTGCAGTCATTAGCCAGGCATGCTAGTGATTGCAGCTTACGTTAGAGCAAATAAACACTGTTACAATGTTGCACTTGTGATTTTGACCCTGGCAAGGCTAAGAAAAAGACTCTTACTACAGTCCCATGCACACCACTTCAACACGCAGAGAAATCCAAAGCTTGACAGTTCTGCCGTGCCACGTTACAGTTGCGAAGATGTGAATGGACAATCGTTTTTTGGGGGAAAGGGTTTAATAAACGGTTGATTCTGAAAGTTTTACAACGTAAATGACCATCTAATTTCACATTTGTTCTTTTAATCAACCATGACATCCTGAACCTAAGCCATACAAGCCTTATCAGCTGGTGAACCTTTTTTACCTGATGGCTGAAATGAATATGTAATATTGATACAGAAACATCATTTTCACACAATTTTGTCCACAGAGGATTTTAGAAAGCAGACATTTGTAAGTGATAAGTAAAAGTATGTACAGCATCTATCTATCTATCTATGATCTTCACTCAACTGTTCCTCTGTCTCAATTCATGTTGTCATGACACCCCATCCACTGTCATTTCCTTGTGCACTGTTGCTTAGCGACCTGAGCTGTCCGCCTTTTCCAGACGAGGTCAAGGAGTCCGCTCGGTGTGAGTATGCATCTGTCCAGCTATATGAGTCCTATGTTAATTCACCACCTCCATTAGCCTCAAATCCTGATCTTTCAACCCCTCTGAAAGCTCACTACCTGACCCTGGACGTTGCATCACCAGCATGAAGTGTCAGCTCTGCTATAATAAACCACAGTAGCATCACTGCCACTAGAGCAGGACACATAAATGCACATAAATGTTTAGAACTATATGAAAAAGAGAGGTACAATTCACTGTTTGGTATGCAGCTTCTTTCTGCATAAAATGGTAAGCAGTTGTTTTGTGTATACGGTACATGAATGTGTTTGTGGTGTGCATAAATAGTTAAAAAAAAAAAAAAAAGGACTGATCCCCCATCGCATTACAGTAATAACAACACCACCTGTCCCCCTGGCAGATAGTCAGCTCCAGACAGGTGGGTATGAGGCAGGGGTATAAATTCAATCTCATGAGTTCATGAGACGAGTCTCTTAAACACTTCTTGCTTCACATTGTTATTGACATTGATACACAATGCAATCACACTAATTCAACTGATCAAATGAACATTATGCTGCCTTTAAGAAATACCAGAATCATAATATGAGGACACAAGAACAATATAAACAAGGGAGGAAATATTGTGGAGGTATGCCATCTACAGGCAACGAAACTAATGGCTTCTTCATCCCTGACACGTGCCACCTGCAGGCAGTAAGTGTTGCAACTCTATTTTCTTTTTCATAGCTGTAGTGTGTGTGAATGTTTTGGGTTTTACAGTTTTAACTTAGAATAAACAGGGATTGTTAACATGTGCATATTTTCTGCTGAACACTGAGAGAAAGGAAAATGTACACTGCTATGAGTGACCCAGTGTGTGTCCTCTGACCTCGTTGACTGTCCTGGTTACTTTGAAAAGGTGATGAGGTGAACTCCCAACACACAAATAAAGACAACAGCAGGCCCAGTATAAAACTGCTGCTGTTAACAGGTATTGCCTGCAGGCGATAAAACAGAAAGACCTATTGCTCTTCTTTCCTGTAGGTGGCAACATTTCAGTGACACTTCTACTGTCTTTTTACCTCTGCTGCAAAAGAGGGATACAGTGGGTCCAAGCCTACCTGAGGGTCAGAGAGACGTGAAATGTCCGGATAGAGGTAGAACTTGATGCCGTCGTATGCTCCTGGCAGCGTCACTCCTCTGATCAGCAGGATCAACAACATGACGTAAGGAAATGTAGCTGTCACATACACAACCTGCAGGTATAAACATGGACAGATTTGAGATATTAATCTATGCACAGATTACAGAAAAAATACAGCTGACAGTGAGTCACTGTCAGAACTTGCAGAGCTACTTACATAACCTGATATGATGCGTACAAAACAAAGTCAAAGTGAAGCTGTGCCAAGCAAAAACTCTGCCAACAACAGTCACAATGTTGGGCTCTAACCAACATGGCCACCTCCTCATCCGCTCCCACTTCAAAAAAGCTTCACAACTACAGGACTGGCATTGGATAAACTGGACTGAAAGAATCCCAAAGAGAACAAAGGTGGTTGTTTTGTGTCATCCTTAAAGATCAATAACAACAAACCACTTTCCAGACCTGAAGGTGAAAGGTCATGACAGTAATCTCACTACACATGTCGAGACAGGAGGAGAAAGAGGATTGGGAAGATGAGTGAGAAAGATGAAGACAAAGGATAAAACGGACAATTTGTGTTGTTGCACAAACACACACAAAAACGTGTGTCAAGACCAAATCAGCTATAACACCTAATAGTCTTAACAAACAGAGCTGTTGAGATCCGCAGAACCATTTTAAGTTTAGTGAACCACTAAAGGGCTAAAGTCACAGATTTTGGTCGGTCTTAACTTTAATATGTTACACAAATTTATATTGATTTATTATTTTATTTTAGTTCTTTATCTTTTTCTGACTTTCCTCCAAATTTTGCATTTTTGTAAAATTCTGCATAGTTTCCTCTCTTTATCTCCCCTTAAATTCTTTAAATTCTTTCTCTAAATGAAAAATTGCTCTTTGGCAAAACACAATCATCAACAACAACAGTAGATATCTGAGTATCTTGACATCCAGCTCAACAGTCTCCAGTACAGAGCTGATGTTGATTGAAACTGACTTCAACTGGTTCAAAAAAAGAAGCTTCTCCATCAACATAGACTATTTTTTCTCTCCCCCAGCTTGTGTCTCCTGTGGGGTCCCACAAGGTTCCATCCTTGGCCCCATTCTTTTCTCTATCATCATTCAAATTTCACTAAATCACTCAAACATACAACATTTCCTTGCACTGTTATGCCGATGACACACAGCTCTATCTCCTCTTGTAGCCAAACAAACAGTCCAATCCAGTTTGTGTATTAACTGATTCATCAATGGCACAAAACTTCCTACAGCTTTATGAAGGAAAGTCTGAAGTTGTCCTATTGGACCCCTGTGACTCCATCAGAGTGATTGGAATCTGGCAACCTGTCCACACTTGTCAAACCCCAAATAAAGTGTTATAATGTATTCCATGTTACATTTGACAAAGAAGTTAATGCAGTTTTAAAAGCCTTTTTTTCCAGCTTCGTACTTTTGCCAAAATCAAATTGTTTGTCCCCGCCAAAGATCTTGAGAAAATCATGCACGCCTTTATATTCTCCTGATTAGACAACTGCAACTCTCTATAGCCTGGGATTAGTCAATCATCCCTGTCCCACCTGCAACTGATCCAGAACACCAGCCAGGCTCCTGACAGGTAAGGAAGAGAGAATCATATTATCCCTATTCTGGCTTCTCTCCGCTGGCTGCTAGTACGGTTCAGAATTGATTTTAAGGTTCTCCTGTTTGCTTTAATTTGGCTGGCCCCTTCTATATCACAGACCCCTCATTCTACCTCCAAGTCCTTCAGGTTGGCTGACTTGAGGCTTCTAAACTTTGGCTTATGGTCAACATGGGTTGCTTTTAAGTGTGCTTTATAATAATAAAGCAACGATAACAACAATAATAAGTCTGTTGTTAATCATTTGAGCAGAGGCACCTGTTGAGAATCAACTGATGACACAGTTTAATATCTATTGGCTGATGGCTATAGATATACAGTATCAATATATGGGCATGGTTACACACACACACACACACACACACACACACACACACACACACACACACACACACACACACACATGCATACATACATACGGAGGGTATCATGCACAGCACTGGATTCAGCTGCACAATAGCAAACATCTGACATACCTTCAGTACAGTAACGAGCACTTGCTAACCATCAAACCAACACTCCATTTTTTATTGAACTATTCAGGATTTGCAGAATTGTGCTCGACATCTCAAGACTCTTAGAAACCCCCTGAACAAAGCCCCTGGCCTCTTGGAAGGCAGAGGCGGGCAACATACATCCCCTGGCTTGCTGGCATCCAGTCAAAGTCCAATTGAGGACAGAACAGGACAGAACAGAGCCAGGCCAGGAGACTGAAAAGAAAAGAAGGCTCCTCTGGCCCCGTCTCTTAAACAGGAGAAGCCCAGAGGAGTGATGCTGGCAGTGTGGGAAAATGTGCTTTTCTTTGAAGCACGAAGAGCATTGCATGAGCGCGCGCACACGCGCACACACACACACACACACACACACACACACACACACACACACACACACACACACACAACTTCATTCACAACATTCAAATGGGTGTGCACGTACTACAGATGCAGACAGAGTGGACCATTCACACATACTGGCCTAAGTACACACTCATAAACACATGCACACTCCACTGACCCGCACACACCTAGTCACATTACTGTACAACTGCAAGCAGCAGTTTCATGAATGGAAACTCCTTTTTCAAGGAAGGAGAAGCTGAGTTCACTGTTACTGTGTGGGGACAAGTGGGACACATTTAAAATGCCAGTTAAAGCTTGATTTTACCCTCACCCATTCAGAAAATAAAGATCCACTCTACTGAATATCCTGACCATCCTTCACCTTATAACCCTGAATCAAAAGTTTTAAAAATAAATGAAATCCAAACTAAGGTCATGTTTGAACAGTGAGGATCCATGAGATTTAATGAGACCGTCCACTCCAAGCTCTGCTAATCCCAGCGTGGCCGACAGGGAAAGTGTGGGAAAAGTTGTCTCCTGCCCAGCAGATCCCTCCTTTAATTTGTCAAATAAAACGATCACACATCCTAAACCTTCTCTCCCTCTTTCTCTCCATCTCTCCGGAGATGAAAAGGACAATATTCAATCTCTCCATGAACTTCTGATGCTCCACATGCTCTTTCCAGCTCACCACGGGTAAACATTTAAGCCACCACAAATTTACTGGTCAAACTTGCCCCTGCCTCGCCGTAAATCTAACGGGAGGGCTTAAATGTAAGAATGGCTGGCAAACACGGCCAACAAAAGCAAACAGCTTAGCAAAGTCGGAACTGAATGGCCTGTAGGGTCTGTGGAGAAGAAAGCACCTCTCTCTTGCAACAAGCGAGCTGTGGTTAATTTCTCATAGCAGGAGAGGGAGAGGGGCAGCAGAGGCGGAGGCTGAGGATATACTCTGCATGCTCCTCATGAACGCTCTCCTTTCCTCCAGTGAATACAGGAATCAATCTTGGACCGGCTGCTAAAGCCCGGCCATGAAGAAGCCTTCTCCCCTCTTACTTCACAGCCAGACAAAAGACACTTCGGGGAGATATAGGCATTGCCGCCGAGTTGTTTTTTTTCCCCGTCATGTAGAATGTGAGCCCATTAATTTTTCCACACACACCTCTCCTTCTTTTCTCACTCTCACTCTATTTCTCCACTCATTCTGGCTCATTGAATCTGAGAGAAGCTTCTTAAAGACTGCTGAGCACCCAAAGTAAGGTGCACAGTCCTCACTGTCCCCCCTTGAGGTTCCTAGAAGAGTCTTGAGGAGGACATTAAAATGGAAACAGTGATGGGAGGAAAGGTAGAGGTGGGTGCTGCAGAAACCCCCTTTGTCCTTTATTTGCAGGGGGGACGCAGGTTCCTGTGAGGGAGTTGTACTGAGGATAAGATGGGTTGGCTGCTTTATCTCGCCAGTGTGTAAGATAGAAACTATAACTCTTCCAGTGATAGCAAAGTAGCATGCACACATATTCCTGCTTATCCAAATTCATATACAGATTGCTCCATCATGAGTTACACACACGCACACACACACACACACACACACACACACACACACACACACACACACACACACACACACACACACACACACACACACACACACACACACACATAGACTTACATTTATTGCCTGGAGACTTACCCTATCCAAACCATAACTGCTACTTGCCTAAACCTAACCTTAACCCAAGTCTGCACCCTAAAATCACAGGGACAATTTTTGTCCCCCTAAGGAAAGCGAGTCCCCACAACATGCAAGAAGATCACCACCTGACCAATGGTGACAAAGGAATCTGGGTCCCTGGGTGCTGGTCAGATGGCAGCCCACCGCTCCTGGTCTGCCACTGCCACGACCAGGATGGGTTAAACGCGGAGGACAAATTTCACCAGTGCATGGCGTGTTCGCATGTATGTATGTGTGACAAATAAAGGGGACTGTCCCTCTGATTCTTCTTCTTCTTCTTCTAAAACATAACTGTGTAAACAGATTTATGTCCCCGCAGTGTAAGTAATACAGGCCCACACACACTCACACACACACACACACACACACACACACACACACACACACACACATATGCACTCACAATAGTAAACGTGCATTACACTGTCTCACCTTGCCAGTTGACTTGGGTCCCTTCCAGATGCAGAAGTAGCAGATGAACCAGGCCAGGGCCAGACACATGGCCAGCTCCCAGCGCATTCCCCCCATGTGCTCAATACCATCTGATATCTTCAGTACCCTGCGTCTGATTTGGCACAGAGAACACAGACGATTATTGACTTGTGATTTGATTTAGTTCAATACTCGTGTGTGACATATGTAGAACCCTTTGCAGGCAGTTTCTGGAAAGTGTGAAGCAGCGTTGAATGCAAAATGTAGAGGCTTTGCAGATTTCTTCAGGCATTTAGTTGTCGGTCTTACTCAGTGATAAAGTGCAAAATGTGGGGGGGTAGATGAAAAATGAATATTTGCTTGAGGTTGCTCATTATGAATAGTCATGTCTTTTTCGCTCGTTAACCGTAGTCCCTAGGAACAACCATTAATGCACTCCCAAATTCCACATAGTACTTGTACTCTCAACTTCAAAACATTGTCACGCTAGTTGGCACACTCCTTACAGCGTACAAATGTAATGTGCAGACAAACCTATACTCTGATTGACATTGGCTTTGTTCATTTAAGGTCTTTATCGTCTTATTGGTTCTCCACTTCAGTGCAGTGCACTCAAATTCACATGTACCTGCTCTACCACTCAGGATGAGTGCCTCCTACCACACAGTAGCATCCTGACCAAACCATACATCCACTTCCTGTCAGCGACTCGAAGAGCAACATGGCAGTGAGGGGACTAACCAACAGAATAGAACAACTTCATCCATCCTCTGGGATGTCTGATCCTCATCCTGCTGCTAACTTGGAAACCGTCACTCAAAAACGTGAGGTAAGACTACATTTGCATGCAGCAACAATGACTTCTGTGTGGCACAATGCAGCCTTGAACAGTGTGATGATGGCATGGTAATAATCTTGTGGCCCCAATGCCACCACTTGTCACCTGATAGTGTTCATCCAACTATGACACCTCCTCTCTTCAGCTGAGATTCTCCTGCTTGGCCCGTGACTCCACTTCCCATAGAGGAACACACCATCCTCCTGATACCTCAACTCTATCTTTAGACCAGTGTGGTCAACATGCTGAGATTGGCTTCAGGAAGACACCAAGCATTTGACTAATGGGACAGGGATGAACCACCATAATGAAGGCAGTCAGCGGCATTGAGGCTCTGATAGAACAATGTCACATTATGGAGATGTGAAAGGTGACATGTGGTCACATCTGAGAGGCCATCATGGCATTTGTGCCAAATACTGTCCAGGGTCAGATCAGCACTGCTACAAATTAACCACAACACCTTGAGCCAAAGCTTAGTTCAGCAGAATACCCAGTGACCACTGTGGTTCTCCTGGAATTAAAATGAAAATTAATCTATGGAGACCTTTTTTTTACTGCAGCTCACCTCCTTGTTCGGTGATAGCCTTTGTCAAGAAGATGCCAGGACAGGCGTGAACTAGACGGTGGCATTACCTCTTCCAATCTACTAAATTCAAACATCGGAGAAGCCAATGTCAGCAAGCATATGGCAGCCATACAGCTGGGTACGGCAGTAAAGAGAGGCTTGTGTCAGATGTTCTGGGGGTTCTTATGTCCAAAAACAAGTGTCCAAAAAGTCCCAAAGTGGACAAATAAAGTGCATCTTGATCGCAATGTTGAGCTTGATCTCGAAATGTTATTGTGCCACACAGCAGTAGAGTATTATCAGCCCAAGACAATGGAAATGGAGGGCTCGTGGTCTGTAGGTCTCCTACAGGTCTACAACTACAACATTCTTTCCTGTGATCCGCCTACAGGTGTAAGAGCGTAGGTGCAAGATACAGGGCATGATTATGACGTCATGGCTTGTCGGCAGTGCTGGTGAATCAACAGTGCGTTTCCTGTTTGTTGAGGCATAGCCAGGCAACAGCATTGATGGAGGATGAGAAGCGAGATTCAGGGCCACAGAGCTACATGGTGCTGCCAAATCTTTGCCACCGAGTTCACCCCCGGAGCTCCTGACCAGCCATTGATCATGGTGACATGTTCTTGGTGGCCGGCCACAGGCTAGGTCCAACACAGCCCCCCTGTCCCTCCCTGGTCAGCCGAAAGGGCAAGATGTGAACACTAATGTGTGTAAATATACTTGTGTGTGTTCTCAAATGTATGCAAATTAGTTTTCAAGTATATGGATGCTGCATAGTTATACAGTGTGACTTGAGCAGATGTGAGTATGATAGTGTAGATGTGTCGGTTTCTGAAGTAAATGATAATACCTTGTAGTTTTTAGCAGCGAACCAGAAGCCAAGTATCCTCTACCTGGTCACATAAATACAGTGTTTCTAAGAGTATTTGGGTAAATCAGTTTTACCAAAGAATCAAGTCTAGGTTTTTGTTACTCTTTTGTCTTTTTTAAAAAAATGTTATTGCATCCTCGAGGTAGTGACCCCTAGAGGATGAGGACTCCATAACGTCCTAAAATTCCTGCATCCAGCATTATGTCTACATTAATATCCCGCTGTTGCACAAATGTACAAAACTTTTCATCAAACTCTCTTTAAATGACATAATGTTTGTATTTGAAATTACAAAGGCGGAGCGATGAAACCATGCAACATTATTCTGGAGCACTAACGTAAAGATCCACAGATGGCTAAGTACAGCTTGTTTAACTTACTGCTCCGATGTGTGTTTATGCTGTATGTACAGTACAAAACATGACAGTGTGTTTTGGCATAGATTAAACGAAGCCTGGTCAGTTGCTATATTTGCCAACAGCATGGCGGTTGGCTCTTTGGCCATTTCCTTTGGCCATGTCTCTCTCTTTTTGGTTAGGTTTATGCTGCTGGCTCAAATCTGATGGTTTCATCACTGTTAGACAAATCAGGTCACTCAATTTTAATTTAGAAACAAAAACATAGATAGCAATTGTAATTTAACCATTCAACTGCAATATATGATTATAAAAAATGAGATGTGACCCAGTAGTGTAAACATAGCCACTGGCAGCGAGACAGGAAGTGTGGTCAGCATTACACACTGACAAGGTCTGATCCGCTGCCACACACGGCTCTAGCTGGGAGACAGCTGGCCTACCAGGGCCTGTTGACACACAAATATGAAAAAGGCTGACTAATTATTGGGGGAAAGGTTAGGGGGGGTCACTGAAACAGTCTGGAGCTGTCAGAAGCTCAGATTTTCAACATTACATTAGATAATGATGAACTGCCTGAACTGACAAAGCACCTCCTCGTGGTGTTACAAGACGAACTGTGATGCATTAATACTTTATACGCACAGAGATGAATGTCATCATCAAAGTATGCTCTCCAACGGGACTTTGCACACACAAACAGACCGTAATGTCCTATATGAAGTCTGATGAACATGACAGAACAGGGGAAAAAAGTAGAAATAAAACATTTACTCACTCCCAGAACTCAATCACTGGAGAGGTTGCGTTGGGGTTTGTAATGTTGGTGGCATTTTCTCCGTAGTAGTCAACACAGTACTCTGTGGACACACAGGGACATGTTATTTTTCAGATATAACATTGCACATTAAATGCTAAGACATGTTTTCTTTTCTTCAGAAAAATGATGCGCATGATTATTTTTGCATGCAAGAAGATTTTCTTCTCGTCCACTGTTCTGCCCTCCTACCTGTATTCCAGTAGTGCCCACAGCCAGCCCACGGCAGCTCGGTAGTGAAGCAGTTGAAGAGGTAGAAGATGGCCCAGGCAAGGATCACTACATAATACACGTTTAGATGAGCTTCAATCACCTGTGTTGCATAGCCAATACCTGGAAATGTTACAGATAAAGTAAATGAAAAAACTGCCGGCTGGATCTTGCTGCAGGAGTCCACAGCTGCAGGGACCAATGTCAGTAAGATGACTGCAAAGTCAGCAAATTGTGTAGGTGTTACAGCAGATAAAATCTGTAAAAAACAATAAATGACTCAAGATCATCATGGGGGGAAAACATTTAAATAGCAGTATTTATTCTGCATGTGCAAGAATCAAGTTTCATCAGCCAGTCTACTTTGTCTCTGCATTGTTTCCCATTTTCTATTCAATTATTAAAATTGAAAGTGCACCCTGATAAAAGGTATGAAGTGAGTGTTTTCTCACCCTCAAAAAGCGGGCAGACTTTCCTCCAGCAGGTGATGCCTCCCTCACTGGTGAACTGACCCAGGGCGGTCTCCAGGAAAAACACAGGGATACCGCAGCACACGAAGAAGATGACATATGGGACGAAGAACGCACCTTTATGCACACAGAAGAAAATACATGCAGAACATCAGTACCACTTGTGCAACACTAGAATAAAAAGTTTGACAGCATAATAGATAAAATTTGCCCCCAAAAACAAAACTTCTAACTCTTCTTAATTCCTGCTTTAAACGAGTTCAAATGTAAGGAGCAATTCACACTATTCAAATGAAAGCGCTCCCTATGCAGCCGCACTCATACTGCTAGATGATCTTTTCATACTGTGCTGTCTGATGGTGTCTAATGAGGGAACCCACCTCTTCTATTGACATGATTGTGCATAATGGATGATATAATAAAGGACAGCATATTTTGATTCTAAAATACTACAAAATTCTACTCCGCTGCAAGAACTTGTCTCTCCTCTTTTGCTCAGGAATGTGTCTTTTACATTTTAATAATCATATGCTCTTTATGTATCTAATCAGAGATGATGCAAGGGAGCTTATCTTAATGTCCACCAGATTCCTAACACAAACCCCTCTCCCACCACCTGGATTCTTTGCTATATGTCCATACTTTTAGCACAGATAAGAGAAACTTCTTTACCTCCTCCGTTCTTGTAGCAGAGATACGGAAACCTCCAGACGTTGCCCAGCCCGATGATCTCTCCAGCCACAGACAGGACAAACTCGATCTTGTTGTTCCAGTGGCCCCTCTCATTGTACTCCCCGTTGTCTAAGCTGGAGCTGGACCCTTCCGGGTCCCTGCCATCCTCCGGTTTACCGTTTATAACGGGCCCGCTCTTCTCAGCTGTCATGACGCTCCAGCAGCCCGCTGGAGACGGAAAACAGATGGACAGAAGATTTTACAAAGGTGACCTCATGACCAAAACTTCAAATGGACTTCTTCTGGAATTTGTATTTTTCCAGGGACGTCTGAATCTGAATGGGACTGTGCCATTAAAAACCACGCCCATTGAATTGTGAAGGTTCAAATCAAGCAAAAGCAGTCCAGTTAATTTTCACTTATTATGTAACTGCATGGCCCCACAAACAGCCATAAGTCTAAATAAAACAGGAGCAGTGTGGAAACAAATGTGAGAACTCATTAACTATTCATTTAGGGGGAAGATAAAAACATAGCATCAAACAGAGTAGAAAAGACACTGTGCATTGATGTCCAACCAGAATAAGATGCTTGTTAGTGCAAATAAAAAAAAATGCTTTAAGTAACCTGCAATTAAATCAACCTCAGAGAAAACTGTGGTACTCTTGCTTGACTATAATATTACTGTAACACAGCTTTTAACATAAAAATAACTTGTTGACATCTTCCAACCCAATCATCCTCATGTACTTGCTGTAAGTTAGAGACCTAATAAGAACTTAATTAAAACCAAGCAGCAAAAAAGTAGTTCATCGAAAAGGAGAGAAATAAGATGTCAGCTATACCTCTTGTCAGCAGGCTATGACACAGACATGAGCGCGCAAACAGAAATCAGAGACATGTAGCATGGACTCTACTCACCAGTCTCCTATGGAACAGTGGCAAACCTCCTCTTGGCTCCCGCGATGATGCGCACTAACAATCGCCTTTACAAAGCGCAGGATGGTTTAGCCTGATCAGGGGGGTGAAAAAACACAGGAGAGAGGGGGCAAAAGAGAACAATCTGGATCCGCGTTAGATGAAGTGGTTTTGTTACGTCTCTCGTCTATATAAAGGAAGATCCCGGGCGTTGCAGAGTGGCGGTGGATCTTGCACCAGGCGATGGATAACCTGCGACTGCGCTCCCACTCGCTCTCCAAGCGGTCTACTCTCAAGCGCCTCGACTTGGATAAAAGCCATGTGGTCACCAATCTAGCTCTCAGATCAGCGTTACCACGGCGCAGAGAGAGCAGGGGGACATGGGCAAAACATGAGAAAAAAGTTAGGCTGATGGAAGTTTAAGAATTAGCTCTGGAGTTTTTCTAAAGTGACCGACAGTGAAGTTCTTTATTACATGCGTATTAAAGTTGATCCACTTGGTTTAAATATCTCTGAATTCATGGGTGGGATGTGGCACACACACAGTGCAATTTAGAGCACTCCAGCAGATGATAGAAAATGAAAATAAAGCTACCTGAATGCATCAACAACATGTTGTATATATTTTTGTTTTGTCAAGAATTTGAGGTTTACTGATGGATTTACTTTCATTGAATATCACTAATCAGACTCTTTCCCCTATCCTATTTTTTATTTAAATCCAGCACAAGAAATGTGAATTATACAAAGGCATTTATCTATAGACAGTTTTAGTGGTTAATACTGTTTAGCTTCAGAAGAAAGGGCTAGATTACATTTCTGGAAATATTTTAAAACCTGTTTTCAGTGTCTATCTCTGCATCAAACTTGACCAAATTATATCACGTCGACTTTACCTATTTAAAGCTGTAAATTCAGAGTACAACCAGTCTCAGAAACATTAATGTAAACATAATTATTCTTGTATTTGTGTCCATCCTGACTGGCCTCAAATGTAAAAAACCCATGTGAAGAAGAATGGGCAGGTAGTTTGGTTAGCTGCAAAGTGGCCAAGTATGGAGCACAATGTGCGTAGATAATACATTGACACAGATGGCAAGTTAGCAAAATTAGCATGACCCAATGTCAGCATTGTCAGCATGATACATATCAAGAAACTACAGTTCATAAAGGCCAAAATTACATCAAATTTGAGGTAAATTAAAAAAAACAATGTCTGTTTGTCCACTAATGAACACTGACAAGTTTATTTTTCAACAGTAAAATGCCTGAATTGGCAGATGTTTTAATCAAAATATTTTAATAGCAACATTTAAGGGAATCATCAAAAAAATTGACTCAATTTGTTAAATAAATGACTATCATCCTAATTTTTCCTCTCTCAAATATTGGTACAAGCACCAGCCTGGATAATGCAGCAGGCATCAGTCTGCATGAACGCATACACAACAACACAGAAATTACATTAAAAGTCCTTTGCGCACAATGAAAGGCTAAAGGCTCCCTTTCACCTCAGGTGTTTGTTGGTTGAGGACTTGTGGGAAGTCAAGTCTCGATCTTCAAAGAGGCACTGACCCCGTTTGATTTATGAATTGATGTCAACAGTCTGGTCCCCTTTGTCAAAGCGGTCGCTCCTGGGGCTTTGCTCGCAGCATACCAACTCACACCTCTTTGTCCCCTCTAGAAGTCACTCTGCACCCGAGCATACAACATGAATGGACTTCCTCACTTTAAAACATTGGATTGCTGTTGTCACTGGCTAATGATGAATGATCAGTCTGTCATAAAGTGTTAATAACCCATGCTGCTTGAGGAACAATTATTCCTTATGGACTAAAAAAGGAGTTTGTAGGGCTTGTAGGGTTTGTTCATACACAAGCTGATTGCCTGGTTTCCAGGCGTGATAGACTCGGTGCACTAGGAACTCCCCTGACTCCAAAAGCCTGACCTAGTCTCTAAGAATCCCTTCACGCAAGGGTCACTCGTCATTAGAAGCTTAAAGGAAGTGCCCTGCATAAAAAGTATGGCCACCCAAAGCGGCTGGCAAACACTCACTGTGCTTTTCAAACAGAGTCAAGTCCTTTATTTGTGTTTCCCTGTACAACATTATCAGAGGGGGAATGCTTGATGAAGACAAAACTTTGATAATTTCTTGCAGGTACGGAGCTTCCTCCGAGACTCGTGTTCCTGATTTCACACTCCTTTGCTCTTTGCAGGCTCGGTAAGAAGTATCAGATTTATTCCTCTAGAAAGTGCTGCATGTGGCTGCAGTGCAGTGAGTGTTGATGTGAGCGCACAAAAATAACCTTTCATCTTGTCTTATGCAGCAACAGATTGCATTGTCAAACTTTAGGAAGGTCAAGAGTGAGTCATGGACTCTGACGTGAGAGGGACTGCCTCCAGAAGGCATGTTAGAAATAGAAAATCTCTCACTCCAGCACTGGATGTCTGTTGGCTGCAGGTCATTCTCTTCAACCATTATCCTTCTGGCCTACTGACACCAGAACAAGCAAGACGCTTGAAAGTGATTGGCCGCCTCTCTCCGAAGGGACCACAAACTTGTTGTTCCATTGGTTGTTGGAGTCTGGAGGAACAGAGTCATTTTGCTGTCCAGTTAGGACACTAAAAAAAAAGACTTGTTGCTAGGATACCTGTCATCAGTCTTTTACAAGGTGCTGTGAGTGAGAAAGAATATAAGATAAGAGATTGGACAGGAAAGAACCGTCGTATGTTAGAGGCAGAAAGATGCAAAGGAGAGAGGCAGAATTCAAAATGAAGGACAGCGAGAGGAGAGGGAATGAAGCTGTCTGTCGGCATCTCTCTCGCCTGCTTCTCACATGATGTTATGTAACAGTGGCAGGTTTTTTAATAGTTTGTGAATGCTGCTCCAGTTGTCTCCGAAAGTCTCTACGGCAAATATCTTTTCACTCAGGATTCAAGTACTTTGAATTGGTTTGCTCTTTTCACAGAAAGGTTCTGTTTCTCATTCATTTTACAGCAAATTGGAGCAACCTTAGCAGTTTTTAATAGTTCCACATGATTCCACATCAGCAGGGACTGCAAACGCAGACAAAAAGAAAGCATGCTGACATCGCCTACATAGTTTCACAAAGTTGATGATGCAGTTGAAATACAAATACTAAAAAATGTGAAGAGGTTAACATGAATGTGCTGAAAGTCAAAGTTTCAGAATGAAGTTGAGGTGTTGAGTTAAGTATAATCATTAAGTGTAAGCATTAGATTTAAAGGAAAACACTAAAAGGAGCTGAAATATCAGAGATGAACAAAATCAAAATGTCAGTTGATGTGTAAATGATGAAAGCAGTTGAACTGTTACTTGAAGAGTTAAAAGCCCTTTCAGACACAACATTATTTGAGCTGCACTCGTGGCTGGGTTCAGCCGTTTGTCGGCGAGTCTTGCCAAGTCATGGAAAATACAAGGGTTCAGAGAGCGGTGGTGCCGGTGTCATGTTGTCTCTGAAAGGGCCTCAAGAGGTGAAAGCAGTTGGAAAAAAGAGATAAAGCAATTGACATGTCCGTTGTGTGTAACTGTAGTAGACAGAAAAATAGCTATGTAAAAACATTTTTATTTTATATTATTTGTTATGTTAACACACTGTGATTTTGTATTTGGCTATTGATATGTTAATTTAGCAGTTTATGAAGGAGCTAGAGCTTCCTATGGGGTCAACACATGGCTGGTCTCATTTAATACAGAGCTACCTGAGAGCAGCAATGTGTTGTAGTCCTTGAACTGACTATCTGCCCTTTTACAGGTAAGAAAGTGTTCAAAAGCATTGTGATTTTGGACAGTTTATACATATTATTAAGCTTGTGTAAATGATAATTACATGCAGCTGGAGTTTGAAATACTTAATTTTACTTTAGGCAAAGTTATGCTAGCTG
The DNA here is from genome assembly GCF_039877785.1 of Chaetodon trifascialis. Lineage (NCBI taxonomy): Eukaryota > Metazoa > Chordata > Actinopteri > Chaetodontiformes > Chaetodontidae > Chaetodon > Chaetodon trifascialis. Next base: position 11,772,407 of record NC_092058.1, on the reverse strand, counting down.
TTTCCGTGTTTGTATGCTAGCGTGCTCTGTATCACATGATATTGGTGGAGCTACGTTCAGGTAAAGCGGGAGCCTAGGATACCAAACGCAACTGAAGGTGGAAGATAATGTCATAATGTGTTTTATTTACTCCTTAGTGTTTTATTTACATGCTGAAACAGTAGACCACAGAGTAAAGCCTATGTCTTGAGATTAGTGTATAAACATAGTAAAATGAATTGTTATTAGGGAAACTGAAGCTGATTTAAAGGTACTCACATTAATATTATTTCATGGTACAGAAACTGGAGGTAATTTAAATTAAAGGTATAATGACATGATTTTAGTAAAACAGATATATCAGATTGTTGAAAACAAATACAATTATTATAGAGATTGAAGTATTGAAAGTAAAATATGTTGATGGTTATGGTCCGATATTTTGATTGTTGCAGGAAGATGTTTCCTTTGTCTTTCATTGATGATGTTCATGTTAATAATTTATGATATATTGAGCTTATTTTGTGAAAAAAAAAAAAAAAGTAAATCATCAAACAGAGCGACCTGAGAGCAACAATGCATAGTAGTTTCTGTAATGACTATCTGCCCCTTTACAGGGGTGTAACATAACCACTGAAAGCATTTGAATGTTAAAAATGTCAGTTGAAACATAACAGGTGTAAGCTGTTGAAGTGTCAGTGAAAGTTAGAGTGATCAAAGCGCTTCATATTTAATTCAAATCTAAGTTACTGAGACAGATGAGTCTTGGATGAAGCTGAACTACAGTGAGCGTGTGATGTTGTCCACTTGAGGTCTAAACTTTTTGCGCAACAATGTAAAAATTTGTAAAGAGCAGAACAACTCAAGTGTGATTACAGGACAACTATAAAATGTATGAAATGTATGTATGATATAGAGATGTAACGGGCTGATTCCAGTGTGCTGGGAACTGCTGCCCCGCTGCAGGTAAATACCGTATCAGGTGTAGTGATAGTGAACACAGCCTCAGGAGTGACTCCTACCCCAACAAAATCCCTAACCAGGTTCAGACTATATGAGGGCCTGCTGGCCTGTGATCACTCCTTTGGCTCCTGTTGTGGCTCATAGTGTTCGAGGTTACAGATATGTAGTTAAAGTGTAGACTGATCAGTCAGCCAGTCAGCCTTTTTTATGCCACATACTCTGATGACGGCCTTCTGTTCTAGCTTTGATCTAACTGCGTTGGCTGAGCATGTTGTGTGTTGGAACCACACTGTTGTTAAGTGAGTCTCTGTTAATGGCCCACGGTGAGTCCTTTAAATCCTGTTTTCCCTTTGTAGGTTCACCTGCTGCATTTTTGCTCTTTACTGTTTGTTTTTCTTGAGTTATCATTCTTTTTATCTGTACTGTTGAACTGAACGTGTTGTTTCTTTTTTGTGTTGTTTCTTTTAGTGCAGCAGAGAGCCATATCGTTGGGAAGCTAGGTACCCATGGTGAGGTCTCTACACTTAGTGCATGTGAGTGAAAGCACCTGGGACGTGACTATAGATTGCATGGTTTTTACTGTGAGGATTGCTGTGTTGTACCTGAGGTGAGAAAGCAGTAGCACCCCTCAGTGTGGTCTGCCTCTCCACAAGTGGCCTCAGCTTGGTTTACCCAGTTGTGCTGGACTGACAGTTAAAGGTATTTTAGGGTTCATGTATGATTTTTATTCCCCTGACTGTTTGTATTAATTCTCATTTGGCTATTACTTATCTTATTAAGTAATGGGTTCCAAACCTTCATCATTTAATTTTTGTTATGGAACATGTCTGGCTTGTGTCAGTAAGTAGTTTCTATAACTATATTCAAGGTTCCTGAGACAGCACTTCTGGGGTCCGATCCCCCAGGTGGTGCTGTCTGTCCTTTTTACCCATTCTCCCCTACTCCCTTCGATCAATATTTGGATGGATATTTTGGATTGATACACTGGTATCAGCTAGGAGATAAAGCCAATGCAATTCTAATCCTTCCCCCACTATACTGTGTTTTGTGTACCTCAGCACGCTGGTGCTACAGTGCTGCTCTCCTTACGACAGCCAGACTCGACACTGCAAATGTTGTGCTGCACATCCAAGTGAAAATTAAAGTGACTGTGGAAAATGATTTGGCAGCAGCAGTATGACTACTTTCTCCAGTGCCACTGCAGCCAGAACACTAGCGTTCCCACTTATTTTATCAGTGTGGGACGACGGGAGCTTTTCAGTCTTCACTTTCAGCAAAGTGGTGTTCAAGGGTGTGCAGTTTAAGACTTTTCAGTTTTAAACAAACATTAGGGTGTCATCAACATAATGCAGTCGGTTTTGAAATGAGAACCAAGTCAAAGCCTATAACCAAAGGCCACACTAAATAATATCTAGTAATATCACAAAATGTCATTTGAAGATAGATTTGGTGAACCTTTGTGAAATTGTGATTGTTCTCTGAGATTTAGTAATCTGATCTTTGAGGAAGTGCTTTTCTGTGTTGAGATTTAATGTATTTTGTGAAGTTCAGTGGAAGAAAAGTGTGAGTAGGTGACATTATCTTGATATCCAAATATACTACATTATCAGTTACCTGTTATTTCTGAGCAGTTAACCACCAGACATAGCTGTAACTAAAACAGCATGATAGCAGCAGTAGTAATACAGCAGTCCTGCAACTCAAACATTAGTCATACCTCTAGTTAACTCCCACCATTTTTTTTTCCACATTTATTTAAAGAGGTTGCTGACTGCAGAAAGGAGGAAACAGATTCGAAACTCCTGACAGCAACAAGATGATTGGTTGACAGAGCACTTGGCAAAAGACTGCTAGTCAGCTGTGGAAAGCAAAAAAGGAAAAACCTAAACATGTGGAGTAACCATGAAGGTGGTCTCCACGATTGAACTTTCGCTAAGCTTCATTCTATAAGAGGACTTTTTTATGAAAGTCATTCCTCTGAAAATCTACTTTTGACACGGTTAACATTTTGGAACCGTGCCCACTCAATGGAAGAACCCAAACTGACTGACAAAAGATGAAGTCATAACTTCAGCCAGACCTGCCATTCACTGCCTTGCAATGCTAATTTTTTGCCAAGTGTATAAACCTGCAGCTCAATAGAGACACCACCCCACATCTTCATATCAACAGCAATTTGTTTGAGCAATTCAACCAGACGCCCCTAGAACATTTAAACACGGGTCACTTCACTGAGAAAGCTTTAGACTGCATTGATGCACAATTTTGACCAACAACAAAAAGAAACCGCAAGGGAAAGTGCAGAGAAAAGAAGCAAGGGGAAATGCAAGACAAAGAGCCCAGCGCAACAGATCCCAAACTCAGGTTCAACAAACTAGCTGCAGCCAATCCACTGCGTCTATTCAGTCCATTCGAATTCAGCGTTTCTTTTGTCCGCGCGCGACAATTAGTCTGGTGTCCAACAAAAGGTAGTATTTACATTCACAACAATAGTGTGACAGTATCAGATAATAGTATGAGGTTGTGATAATTAAGCTTGAGTCACAAACATACGCGTGGGCATGCACACACACACACACACACACACACACACACACACACACACACACACACACACACACACACACACACACACACACACACACACACACACACACACACACACACACACACATTGACCCCACCTTACTGCTTTCCACGGAGAGTCCAATAGCTTTCTCTGCTTGGCAAGAGGGGAGCGTTGAGTAGCTACCAACCAGGCCACCCAGTAGTGACTGAGACCTGCCAACAACACCCCCGCGCACATGCCAATAGAGCTGAGAAGGCTGATATTGGCATGCTGAATATTAATACTAGTGTAACAGCATGCACTTTAATGAAGCAACAACACTGACCAACACCGCACTTGACAAGCTGAATCTCACAACACAGCTTTAAACTTTTAACTACAGGTAATATGTGTTATAAAAAAAAGTATATCGTCTGTTCTAATTTGATAAAGTGCATGACACTTAGTAAGTCATTAATAAACGCAACAGTGTGAGCAGTAAGTGCTGCAGAGGGAGCCTTCATTTGCTGTTTGGCTGAGTCAACCAGTCACCTTCACCGGTCTGCTCCGTTCTTCTGTTGAGTTGTTGACAGAGAATCTGTCTAATATCTGAGCAGACCTTCCTTCTGGATGTGGCAGAAGGGGTAAACAAGACAAAACAAAAGGCTAATCGTATCATGGGACATAACTGTGCTGTTTAGAGGCTGCACATACTGTTTTATACCTAAAGCTACATCACAGTGATATTTTAGAACAGCGATTCCCAGACTTTTATAAACCACTTTGACATACACACACACACACACACACACACACACACACACACACACACACACACACACACACACACACACACACACACACACACAGCATGCATTTATTTTATTTTTTATTCACTTAATTCAATCTCTTTGTTGGCTAAAAGCTGTTGTTTTGTTAAGGGGCATGTAGCTGCATGGCTAAAAATGCCACAGGGATGGTCGCACTCATCAGTCAGTCAGCGGGTACTCGACTTTGATCCAGGCCGAAACATGTCAACAACTATTCCATAGATCTCCATCAGTTATTCGTCATCACCAGAGGGTGAATCCTGATTAAGATGGTCATCCCCTGACACACCCTGAAGCACCACCGTGAGGTTGTCATTTGTGAGTTTGAGCTAAAAGTCACAACAACTGTTGGTTGAATTGCTATGAAATTTGGTAGAGGCATGCATGTCTCCCTAAGGATGACATTTTCTGTAATGCCTTAACTTTCATTTAGCGCCATTATCACGTCATCTTGTCCACCCCTGTGCTACGGGGGTTAAAACACTGACCCTGCACTGCGACACCCTCAGTTCAAATCCATCTGGGAACCTTTGTTGCATCTCTCGCCCTCATTTCCTGTCATCTTTCCGCTGTCGCTGTCCTTTAAAGGAATAAAATGTGGTTTTGAGCAAGCGCTACTGACCCTTTGGTTTTACCAAACCAAAATCTTCTTCTCACATTAAACAAGTCACTTTAAACCAAACCCATGTGAACCGTATTGTAGAGGTCATTGGACGGAAAAGATGAACTTTAATGTAAATGTCTCCCCAAAATTAGAAATGCTATCATAAGTCATTGACATAAAGTCAACATTTTACTGTTTTCTCAAAGGATTTTGTGATTCAACAAAGTCCTGAGTCTATTTTTTCACAGAAATGCCAAATGTAGACTGAAGTGTCAATACTGATAACTCATTGTCACTCACAGTCACTGGCTTGATGAGCACCAGGGTAATAATTGCAATCGAGCCCTTTACCCTGCAGATTCCTCACGGGAGACTGATAACATTAAACCTGATGGGCAATTATACGTTCAGCTATTCTTAGTTCTATCTGTCTCCATGCTCACATGCCAGACAGCCTTTTGATGCATGAGCTATTAGTACATCCTGGAGTGCAATGGACCATGGGTAATGAAGACAAACTGGAGATATCTTACAAATAATGGCTGCTGGTGGTCTTGTTCTCTCTCACTGTCATCCATCCACCTCCCCCTCTTCAGCTCATCCTTACCTCAAGATGAAATGTCCATCAGTCTGGGAAATATGACACCCCCGCATCGTCCTCTGAATTTCTCATTTCACTTATCGCCGGCTGACATCTCAGTATCGACTTAATGAGCCGGAGAACGGAGATATAATACCTGTGAGGTTTAGAGGTGGGACGGTAATCACACACCTGTCCATCTGCCACCACCAGAGAATACAGTGTGATAGTGTCTCTGGGCGTGAGAGACAGAAAGAGAGCGAAGCAAGCCAACATGTTTGTGTGAGATAATGTGGTGTATAGGTTTGTGTATGTGCGTGTTCCCAGGCTATGCATCTTACTTCAGGCGGAGGAACGTGACTCCTCAAGATTTATCGGCAAGATCTTTTACACCACTGCTGTTTAAATCATCTGTCATCCAAGAGGTTTTCATTTTCAGTTGGTTTCACTAATGAATTCCTCCCAGTCTGGTCAGAGGTGTGAATTAACTGGTGAAATAATGGACTTTCATGAGCGGACACAAATATTCATGTAACAACAGAAAACTGTGTTGTTTGTCCAGAACAACACATGTAAGCGTTTTCAGATGTGATGTTTGAGGTTTAGGGAAAGATTGTAATCATCATGGTTACAGTAATAACCGTGATGAAACGGCACCGGTCATAGTTAAAAGTATGTTGAAGGTGGTAACTTTGATCTCCTGTGTTAAAATGTGACACTTTCTCATAATTTGCACAGCAGCTTGCCACTTGAACATAAGTTGTTGTTTAGGTGAATTTGCTGAAACGTCTATTGCTGTCGCTTTTCTTCGGAGGACAGTCTCGCTTAAACTATTTGTCATTTTATCAATTAGCCGATGAGATTAAAAAAAAAAGCAAATATTTGCTGCTTCCAGCTTTGCAAATGTGAAATGAGAAATATAAGAATATCTTTGGATCACTGTTGGTCAGACAAAAAACTAAACTAAAGATGACACCTTGGACAACACTGAGATGGTTCATCATTCCTCTATAATCTCACAAGAGATGGTCCATTTATCACTTTGTCTTCGTCTGACAGGTAGTTATACGGGGATGGACTCGAGTTGGGTGTGAATGGCTACCTTTATATTTTGATGACCTTTAACCTCCCCCCAGTTGATGTTGCCTGTGGTTTGTTCTGGGGTTTGTCATTTAGTCTCTCATCCTGGGTCCTTGATGTTCCACTTTTTCCCCACAGCTGGCACACATGACGTCCAACAAACACTCCAGTTTTCCTCAGCAGAGGGCTGTTTTCAACCACCTGTTACGAGACACATTTAATTCTTCGGCCCTGCAGTCTTACAACTAAACATCTCTTTGAAAATTGAGCAGCTCCATCATCTTAAAGCTCAAAGGTTTAGTTTTATAAAAAAAACAAAGAAATAAGTGGAGCTTACGGTGAGAATCTTTCTGTTGAATTAATATTTCCAGAGGTAAGAATAAACCTCTGCGGTAGCTGCATCACCACACAGCATTGTTTTTCATCATATGACAGAGCTATGACAGAACTAGAGATTTGTGGTTCCTAATCTGGGGGTCCAAGACCCCCATGGAGTACCAAGATGAATCTTAAGGGGGTTACAACATAATTAAAGGTATAAGAAAGAAGGAAAATTCGGTTTCTGACTTTCAACTAATTTTTTTGTTGCAACACTGGATAGTTTTCTCTCTTTGGCCTCTAAAAGTCCTTCAAGTGAATCAGTCTATGCAGAACTCAGCCTCTGTTAGAACTGTTCACAATTAATGTGCACAGTGATGAGATAACACGTGACAAAAGGCTGCAAATTGATCATGAGTTATTTTATTGGTCACAAGCCAAAAAGGTTGGGGAAAACTGACGACTAATACTGTAACAGGCTTGTTAGCATGAAGGCTTCTGTGAATATTATGCCACAGATGACCCCTACTGGTCAGAAGTAGTTATTGCAACACCACCAGCCCTCCTTCAATCACCTATAATGTCACTTTTTTTGTTCTCCTGAAATGACCTTTCATTTTCCATTGTGTGAAATAAAACAAAACAAAAAGATCTGTAATTTCAAAACTATGAATGCACTCCAACACTGAGCGCATGAGTCATTATTTTTTTGATTATGGTTATATTTTGTCTTGCAAAAAAAAAAGTTGCAGCCCTGCCGAAAGGTTTGTCATATCTTTTTTTGGCTAGTGTGCAGAGTATTTTCAGCCCAGAGGTGTTTTTAGGAGATAACAAGGCTCCACATATCACCTTTGCTTTGAATCATCCAATAACATAGCTGCAAGTGCTATGAATGCAACGTGTGTGTGTGTGTGTGTGTGTGTGTGTGTGTGTGTGTGTGTGTGTGTGTGTGTGTGTGTGTGTGTGTGTGTGTGTTCCCGTGTCATTCCCACAGTCCCATCCCCCCAACAGGAACCATAGTCTCCCCTTATCCCATTAAGACAATTGCCAAGACTGGCATTCAAATGTGCACGTGTGCGTGTGTGTGTGTTTGTGCATGTGCGTACATGCGTATGTGTATGTGTATGTATGTGTACGCACACACAAACCCACATATACGGACGAATGCACACAAATATACAGACCCATACACACACTGGGCAGAGAAAGAGTAATTTCAAAATCAATCCTTTTGGAGAAAAAGAGTGAAAAAAGAATGAGAGCCCCAAAACCTCCACCAGTGTTGGCTGATTGTAAAGGACTGTCAGTTACTGCAGCCTTCTTTTGGGCCAAAGGGAAGCAGCAGGATTCAACTTGGGGCCCAATAAAGGGCTATTCTTCCTGGAAATCGGCCCTCGCACATGGACTTGAATGCACTTGAGCGCTAATCTTCCGAGCTGTGGGAGCCCACTCTATATTCACAGGCTGCGCCACCCCAGCAGGCACGGCCGCGCATGCTGATGCTATTACCCACACTGCCAGGCTAATGCTAAAGCCAGCGCAGGGTTAATGCTAATGTGCTGAAGTCTCTGGGTTTGTGTGTCTGATTGTTTTCTCTCATTCTCGTTGTCACACTGACTCTCTGGGACAGTATTCATCAGTAGTGTAAAGCACCTGTATTGTATAATGTTTGTTTGTTTATATGCTGTGAGCGTCTGTTTCTATACATCTTACATACTAACAGGGTCAGGTCACCCAACTGAGATAAGAAAATGCTTATGCTTGCCAGAAAGTTATTGGAACTTTTTGTAGGCAAATGCAGATGTGTCAAAAATTATCACACTTTCTGTTGATTGAATGCGATTAACTAAGATAAGCTAGAGTCTTTCTGTACCTAGACAACAACAGAATATGTGATATGAATATATTATATGAAAAGTTTCCAGTAATAGCTGATTAATTAATTAATGCACATTTTCTTAGCTTAGCAGCAGCTTTTTCTTAAGGTTACATAAATGTTTTGTGAATCATTGCAATCAAATTAAATGGCTCTTTCCAATAAACTAATTAAAAAATGAAGAAAAATGGCAGATCTGTAAAATATAAATTTATATATATAAATATAAAACTTTTTTTTTTTTTTTGAGTTGACGTTGAAGTAGTCCCAGTGAAAGTGACAGAGAGGGAAAAGCTGTGAGCACCACCAGTACAATTCCATTTATCTCCACTGAAAAAAAAAAATTACATTTTGTTTTGCCATTTGAATGAGGTGACACTTTAAAATGCCTCAGGTAAAGTTTGCACCAGTAAACGAGTGTCACGATTGCAACCTGAGTCTCAATTTCATTTCATAGTAATTTTTGAAAAATCCTGATTCCTGATTTCAGATGTAAGCAGCGTCTCATTTTGGCAGGTGTTGATTTTGTTGGCTGAAAAAAAAAAAAAAAAAAGTTTGCTAGCAGATTTGAAATTTTAAAATGAGAATCCTGTAAAAGGGTCTTAAATATGAAGTTTGTGGTTACATACAGCACTATTTCAGCCAAATGTAACCCCATTTGGCTGCTTAGCTCATATACTTGGACAATAAGACACAGATTAGATTACTTTTGGTATCGTAACGATGCTGAAATCACTTGGGGAAAAAAGAACACACATGGGGGCTTCAATGACCCAACACAAACAATACAGACACATACAAACACACAGGTGCGGTGTATACTTAATTCTGGGGATGAGGATCAATCCAGTGATGAGTGACAGCCATGGCGGGCTATTGACCAGAAGACAAACACTGTTCATTATGACTGTACACTGACCCTTTTTTTCTTCCTCATTAACAATGTTCTGGGCCTGGATTTATTTCTGCACAGTGTGTGATGAATGAGGCTTTTTTTCATCACTGTCTGATGGATATAAAGTAAAGTCTAACCCATTCCGTAAGACACAGGAACAATATATCATCCTTATGCTGATGATACACAATTGTATATTTCACTTTCACACGATAACCTCAGCCCTATAAATGACCCTGTTACCTGCATCAGTGACACTAGACACTGGATGACCCAAAACCTTCTGCAGTTAAACGATGAAAGACTGAGATCCTTGTGGGAGGTGCATATTTTTTTATGAAATGTGTCCTTTATATGTATCTAAATATGTATTCATGTTCTATTTTATTTTGCTCATATTTGTTGTGTGTGAAGCACGTTGACCTTACATGGTGTGAAATGTGCTACAAATACATTTGACTTGACTTAACTAAATTATTTGTTTGTGGTTTTCTCACTGACAGTAAACACGACTGCCGACAGCAACACGTTTATGGTAACAAGCATCTAAGATGAGCCTTTCCAAAGGTCAGCAGTGAAAATCCATCCCCAAATTTTAAGCTTCTTTTCTTGTGACAGTGCTTATTTTGTCAGACATTTTTCAACAGGGAGAGAAAAGTGATGCCAGAAACTTGAATTCCTATTTAAAGCTGTTTTCCTCCATATTTCAATATTAACAATGGATCAAATGATCATGTGTAATTTGAAAGGGGTTGGTCATACACACACCAACAATTATTAATCCACTCTGCAGTTCCCTTCAGCTCTATGGTTTATGTTTTAGCGTCTTTCAGCTTCGTTTTGTTTTGGTTCACTCAGGAAAAAAAAACAAAAAACAAAACAACTTGGATAAACCCAGTGTTCACTACCAGCCCAACAGCTATTCCCAAGTGACCACAACTAAAAAAAACTAATTTAATTTACTACATTAAACTCAGTAACAACCTCAGCCCTAAAGGGTAAAGCATGGGCAGGGACACACTGCTTCTTGTCTTGAACACTGATATGAAACCTAATCCACAGTTCTGAAGACTGAAGCAATAACCTTTGTCTTATTATCAAGGAGCACTGTCACTGAGGAGACTCTTCATATGCATCCTTACAGGAACGTATTGGTGTATTCTGTTATCTTTAGTGAAATACTGCCCTCCAGTGGACACAGGCATTTAGATAAAACATAGTCCATGACCTTTGTGTTATATAGTGATCATGTCTCCACTGACTAGAGAGTTCACAACAGGAGTGTCGGGTTGGCACTTCCTTCATTCATCTCCTCATCTAAGTCAGCTCAGCAGATTGAGCAATGCTTTTCTATTTCAAATGAGTCTAAAATAACCCTGATACTGGCAGGCACAGTCCCATTTTGAATGAAACGAGAAGACTAAGTCAGCGTGTGATGTTTTTCAGACGCCACCCTCCCCATCAAAACTGGATGGCATCAATCCTGCACAAACCTACTTTAGCATGCTGCAGGCATCAGCAACTTGACGTCATGGGGAGACAGTTTCCCATGTTGATGTGCTCAGAGAAGCTTTCAAACACAGTGCATCAAAAGCATAGTGTAGTATGTAACCACTTTAGGAGTGTAATGATCACCTGAAATATACCATAACTACTGTTGTGAGATGTGCAGCGTGCTAACAGTAACTTATGAAAAGAATATGGTTGTTTAAGGCAGTGGTTCCATCACTGGGGTGAGACAAACCAGAGTTGGACAAGTGAAAGACAAACACCTGCCTCTCCTACACTCCGTCCCAACAACTGGAACTGATGGTGATCCCCTCACTTTTCCTCGAGCACCATCTTCACTCAAAATTTCAACTTGTCCAACACAGTTTATGATGAAATACCTGCAAAACGAATGACATCCCCATCAGCCTCAGCTGTGTGAAGACGGTGAACGTGGTAAACACTTTACCCACTAAACATCAGCATGTTAACATTCTCAGCATGTTAGCATGCAGTGTTAGCATTTAGCTCAAAGCCTGACAGATTTCAGACATTTAATCTATTGTTTTCTAATGAAATACTGGATAACATTAACTAACAATCTGAAATTCACTTCTTGCCGGAACTCTGTGTGTTGTCTAATCTTTTTCATGGCCTTATTGGAGGAGAGACAGTACAGACAGACAGGAAAAGGGTAGAGAAATGGAGAATGACATGCAAGTAAGGTCCCATGGCCAGACTTGAACCAGCGATGCTGCAATTACGTGATTGTCACCTTAAACCCCTTTGCCATCAGGATCCCCCAGTATTGCCTCATTTTAAGAAGTCATTCATTAAAAATGTTGGGACCAACTGGTTGAAGGTGTATTACATCAAGGGTTTCTGTTGATCAAAGTGAAAATCCCAGACATTTGCTACGAGCAGAACTGTTTGCAACAAGTCAATGAAAATGGAAAAACAGTCAAAGTGGACACTGGTATGTGTAGCGTAACGAATCAGAACAGGACATGTCACACGGGGCCAGGACACACCATGCTGGGTCATGCTGCTCTGGGAGATTTATTTAGTGATTTTTCGTTTTTTTGTTTTTATTATGTTTTTCACTTGCGCTCCTGTCAGGAGTGTGGTAAATGGGACAGTCAAGCAGCAAGAGTCACAGTTCATCATCATCACCATCACCATCATCATCATTATCATCATCATCACTGTCACCACCATTGTTATCATCCTCCTCATGGTATCATAATAATAATTTTCATCATCATTTAACTTTTTCCCCAAGCTAGAAAATAATTTACATCACATGTTTTCACTGACTTTTGAGACCACAAACATTCCAGCAACACACTCTAGGATTAAGGGTGGGTAACAATCAGAAAAGCATGACTTTTTGCATAGTATTAAATGAACAAAGACATTGAGTTCTTTATTTACAATTATTGTATAGATAAAAAAAATATCATAAAAACAAGATGAACACTTAAATCACTTACCCATAAATGGCTAAGTATGCCATTAAGTTATCTGTTGGCATTTCTCTTTTTCTTTGTTCCACAAACTGCATGCTGCTAAATACAGTACATCGAGGCAGGTGAGAGTATATTGCAAGGAGTATCATTGATATCGTCATCATCATCATCAGCATTATCATCATCATCATCATCGTCTGTGTCATCGTCAACGTAATTATTGGTTGTTACAACACGTGTTATCATTTGGATGTGATCATGATGCTTTGAAATGTTTCTGACAGGAGCATTGATTGATTACATACAGCCAAACAGCTGCGCCGGCAGTATGACTCGTTGTGGTGCATGATGGTAGATGTAGTCAGGAAGAGTTCCTGTTTTCACACCACTCCGCATGGAGTTTCTGTCCTCAGTGGACTCATTGCTGTATTTACAAAGATTATTTTTAAACTTGTCGTCTTTGCGTCCCCTTAAAGCTGAATGTCCTCCTGGATGTAAAAGTGGTTTGAGAATGTTGGCTTAAGTCTTTTTTTTTTCTTTTCATTGAAAATGTGGTTTGTTTATTGTTTTTAATTTTGTACAGACAGACAAATAAATTGTCAAGTTAAAATGCTGGAAAGGAAACAAAATAAATCAACTCTAAGCAGAATATCAGGATCCAGACTATTTTTCTCAACTCAAATAAGACAGATTTTATTCAAATGGTCCATGTTACGTTTTCAACACGCCTGAGCTGACTGGTAAAGCTTGTGCACCCTCTCCAGATGGACGGATCGACTGGGAAATGACAGAGGAGGAGGATATAAAAAAGAAAAAAGATGCTCGGATAAATGATTGTATATACTGTAGTAGTGTATAGGAGTTTTTTAAAAGTAGAAAAACCGTCAATTTTTTCAAGTTGCATAATGAGCCTATCATGTCATGCTTGCCAATGACTTCGGTTAGTAATAGAAATAACAATAGCACAGGCTAGTTAAGTGGCCTTGTCCTTCTGAGTGCAATAAGACAGGGTAAATGTGCATTCTGTATGTAACCTCTCTGGTAATGTCTGATTGGTCAAAGCACAATAAATAGTTTACAACTAGTGAGTACAGTTGAGATGCTAGAGTACTGTATATTCTGTGACGGCAGGAAGACAAGCTTGGTTAAAACACACAAAAGCACATCTAGAATTACACCACAGAAGTTTTCATTCATAACCAGATAGTGCAGAAAAGGATCGTCTTTTTTATATATAGAAAAAGAGTCAAAGCAACATTCCATTTTTGTTGTAATTTGTTTTGTTTTTTTGTCTGTTTTTCCTCATTTTTTTTTTTTTTTTTTTTTCCAGATGTTAAAAATGCCAACAGCTTTGTGGGGCTGTGTGTGTCCCTCTGCGAGAGGAAAAGGAAAAATCTTTTCGACTAAAAATAAATCGGAACGAAATAAAAAATAAACAACACATTATATTCCAAATTTTAAACCAAAACAAAATAAGTCTGATTTCCGTGCGGCACAGATAAGCCAAATATAACTTTGCGGATTTCTAATATGACTCGATTGCAGCCTTTTCGATGGTCCCACATATTTTTAAAACATCAAGTCCTTTGAACAAACAGGTTTATCTAGAAGACAGTTCACTGTAAAGGTCCTGATATCAGCCTTTGACTCGAGCCCTGACCCCAGGCCAGCGCTGAAGCACAGAAAAAAAAACACAATTTAAAAAAAAAGAGAAGAAGAAGAAGAAGAAGTGAAAAAAAGAATTAAATATTCCCCCTCTGTCACAAAAGGGAGGCCTCCGTTTAGAAAAGGCAAGCCACTCCAACTTGATCCCAACAATCATATAGCGTAATACTAAGATTCCACATTTACTACATATCCCATTACATTTTGGTTTCTTTTTGTTTGTCAATCCTCTAAAAATATCTACAATATCTGAAAAGATAGCAGGCAAATTCCAGCACGTTTTTTCAGTAATAACACACCAACACAGCTCTGGTCCTTCTGAGCTCCAGCTCCACCTCTCTCCTTCTAGAAACCAGGAAGTTTATCTCTACGAGGTTGTAAACAAATTACATTCTCTTTAAGACATAAATAAGTCAAAGTATTTTGAGCCATTGAAGCAGGAACAAGGCAACATGCCGACAAACAAAGATAAACTCTCTCTAAATATATTTATAGTATGTATTTATATTTATAGAATATATCCCATAAATGCTATCATCATCAATATTATTTTGCGTTCCTCTTTTCCGACAGGTGCAAAACTACTGTGCAAGTTGAGCCCCACCACCTCGTCACTCATCTCTGTTTATGGATGAAATAAATTTTTACAGTTGGGTACATGTTCATGCCACACAGAAGAGGGAACTTTGCAGGCCAGGAACTCAGAGAAGCTGTCTTTAAAGCAGTAGTCCGCCTTGAGGCCTAGCCCATCACAACGAAAAAACTCCAATAAAATTAAACCCCTTTTAAATAAAACTTGGGTAATGTACATTCATGCAGGAGCAACAATAATAATAACAATAATAATCAGAATGAGAATCAGAATAATAACAATGCTTTTCAATTTAATTTAAACTATTATCAGTATTGACAATGTTATTGTAGAGGAGGGGGAGTGTAAGGGGAGTTTCGAGTCTGTCCTGTTTTGTGATTTTTACTCCTCAGCAGGGTCTCCCTCCTCATCGTCCTCCGCCTGGTGCCACTAAAGACACAGTTCATACATGTGTGCAGTCAGCGGCACGCTAATACAGTACATGCTTAACACGCATATAGTCATACACACCACTGCCGCCGCCACTGCCGTACACATACAACCACAAAAGCAGGATGGCTGTGTAGGTTTTGTGGCTTTGTTGCGCTTTTTTGATTGTATGTTAAGTTTGTTTTTCTTTTCACCTTGCCATATTACTTTAAGATTTTCTCCATTTTGAGAGGAGCAGAGAGCTTTAAGAGCTCCACGTTTAAGGGGGGCAGATGGAGATTTTGTCACAGGACCTGTCCTGTGTAGGTGGTGAATGGGGGGTTGGAGGGTGCTGGAAGATGGGAATTGAGCTGGACTGGGTGAAATTTTGAGGGTGACAAGGTGTAAGGTTGCAGTTAAAGGTCTGGAGGAATTGGAGGAGGTGCCCCCAGACTGCAAGGAAATGACGTTAGAGGTTAAGAGCTGAGGTTAGGATCAGGGTTAGAGGCTGGTCTCCAAGCTGTGAAGAGGGCTGGCAGGGCTGGAGGAAGCAGCTGATTTACTGGTGTCGATGGTGAGATTGATGCCACTGTCGATGGCGTTGTTATTCTTGTTGGGGGACGAAGGCTGGCTGGAGTACTTGCCCCTCCTCCGAGCAGAATCGTCATCTGTGTCGTCGATGAGGGGGATGTTGGGCGTGGAGTCTTCTATCCTAAACTCGGGGTGTGTCATGAAGTTGTGGATGGATGATCTGGAGTCTGGTTTTTCCAGGCCTTCATAGAGGGAGCTACGGAATGCATTCACAACGCGGATCTGCCATAAAAAAGGGAGGAAAAGGGAAGAAAAATGATGAGAGGTGATGCCAGGGACATAATGGAAGGTTTGGAGGGACCCTCAGGATGAGAGGAGAGAGGGAAGTGGGAGAGAGAAGGGGACAGAGGGGAAGGAGAGAACCTCTTAATTGGGGTAAGGAGGAGGAGAAGGACCAACAAGAGAAAAGGCAACTGTAGTCTGTGTTCTGCTTTCACACAAGATGACTACAGTTCACAAGTCACTCAGTTTGGGCGTGCACTAAGAAAAGCCGTGTGGAACACAATCCGAAAAAAAACACAACCAAATCATACATTTCGAGAAAAACAAAGACCAAAGCAACACAAACGCTCGTTGTAAGTATACGCTTTAGTCCAATGTGCTGTATACCTAGAAACAAGCCACGTTAATAAATGGAATGCTCACAGAAAAAATTAAAGGAGAATATCACATGCAAGTTTGAAGAAATCTGGTGGACGAGGTCAGTAAGAAGGAAGGAGGTTAGATCTGAGAGATCCAATCAGGTGGTTTAAAAACTTCTGGAGGTACCAGAGCACCGTCTGGGAAAATATCCACACAGACTCTGAATGGGACACACAAACACACGGATATAGCACAGGGTGGGTAAAGCATGGTCCCAAACAGGGCAATGGAGACCGTCAAACTCAAGCCTGCATAGTAGGTTGGTTCGACACGAGCATTGCAGTGTAGAACTCACAACAGAACCACACATCCAAAAAACCAAACGAAAACAAAACAACAGTGGCATTAAGAGCGAACACATCAGGTTTAGATATTATGAACACAGGAAGTAAACAAGAGGTAAACACAAACTACATGCAACAAGACAACAGGGCGGTGGTGAAGAAGTGGACACCAGCACAGAGACTGCTGACACGAAACACGTGGAAGTGAAAAATGGAAATAATACGTTTGCTGTCAGAGGTCTGACGGTCAAACCATGTCCTCAACTCCATGCACGTCTACGTAAACACTCAAGTATAAGCCCCAAACTATTGGTATCTATATGTCAGTTCATTCAATTCATCGATTACAGGAAAGTGCTGCTTTAATCAAAGCCCCGTCTGCGTGTAACATATCTGCTGAAATTTAGGATTTACATGCATAATAATAATAGTTAAAATGATGATGCTTTATCAGGACATTGACTCATGCTAAATGCTAATGCTAGAATCTATGAATCAGCGAACAACTAATGACAATTCTGATTACTGAATATATTTCAGATTTCATGTTAGTGTATAAAATAATTATGAAAAATGTAAGGGTGACATCATTAAATTGCTTGTTTTCTAAACTGACTCCACTGACTCAGTCCAAAATATTGCTAATTCTAAATGTCCAAAAAATATTATTATTATAGTTTTTCCATGGGAAGCTGTGCTAGAAGAAATGCTACTTTGTACTTCAATACATACAATTAATGCATGAAAATAAATGACTCACCCCAGTGTATTGTTTAAAACTTACAAAGATATGTTATATGAATACTGCATATGCTGTCAATATTGTAGTACTGCTGCTGTAATAAGTGTGGCAGAGTGTGGTATAAGGAGACAAAACAGACAAAGAAAAATAATAAGAGGGGCCTGTCTGGATGAGTGCATGTGACAGGATGTCTGACAAGTAACACTGATGGGGTGTCAGAAACGGGTGGGGGGTTGAATTTACGTCGCTGGTGCTGCAGAGGATCTATGTCCGTAACTATGGCAACATGACAGTCAACTACACTGACAGTATGAAGCGACAAGACGGGATGAATTATTGGCGTCGTACTGCTTTGTAGCGATTCTCCTGTCCCCTCCATTCCTGTCCACACAGCCTGAGCAGAGTTTTACATCTGATCTTCATCAAGTAAATAGAGATTAGAGACTGTGTGTGTGTGTGTGTGTGTGTGTGTGTGTGTGTGTGTGTGTGTGTGTGTGTGTGTGTGTGTGTGTGTGTGTGTGTAAAACAGAGAGAAAGAAAGAGAAGATGGAGGTGGACAAAAGCAGAGATAGTCCCTGATACTGACAGTCGTCCCTTGTGGGTAGGTTTTAGTTGCACCATTTGGGCTCCCCTTTTGAAAGATTTGTTTTTGCCGCTGCACACACTGTAGCTCCCTTTATTGTCATTGCAGATGATGTGTCAGCTGGACGATGCATCAAATAGCAGGTAAAATTTGCTTCAGATCAATTCAGTGTGATTTGCCTCATCAGTAATCAAACTCACAGATGAAAGAAGACAACACTGCGTCTTATACTTGAATGTTTACCCAGTCTCTCGGTGAGTTGATTGGAATTAGTTCACATTAATGTCTGTCAAGACATAAAAATGGAAGGATTGGAGGATGGGATGATGGATGTGGGGGGGGGGGGTGAGCAGAGTGAGACAAACTCACAACCTGAAATGTCACGCCGTGGGTATCACCCTTAGTCCTGCGCTCCTAGCACTCTGAGGAAACAAACACACATTCACCAATGAGAGGACAGTACACCCAAGCATGGGAGGAGATATCAAGATGAATTTGAAATCCAGCATGAACAGCAAAAAAGACAGAAGAAGAGAAGAGAGGAAATGAAAAAAGCATATAGTAAGAGAGGAAAAAAAAAATAACGGCTCTTCAGAGATGCCAACCCCAAAATGGAGACTGTCTTGCTAATTTGTTTTGGGAATAATTCTCCAGAGCGGAGAAAGATAAGTTTTAATTTGTGATGTGATGGCACCCCTGAAGCAACGAGAGCACAGAAGCAGACTGACAGAGATCTGACTCACGGCCAGTAGTGGGAGGAGCAGTAGCAGCAGTAGTGCTTGTAGGAGAGGAAAGGGCATTGGACAAGGACACGTGACTAGGACTAGAAACATTGGTTACATCCTGGGTCTGGCTGGTGGTGGATGATTGGCGTCTCAGAGCCCCCGCCCCCTGAAAGGAGGTGCCACTCTTGAAGGTGTTGACTACTTCAATCTGTGGGAGGAGAGCGGGACAGGAGAGGACAAATGGCTGCTCAGAGTGACAGAGACCAAATGGCAACACAGGCTGACTGGCTGGGTGACTTTGGTGGTCAATCATGGCACGATGGGGGGGGGGGGGGGGGGGGGGGGGGGGCAACGAAAGGTCAGGGTGTAGTTTCCCATCAACAAAATGCTCAATTTGACTGGAAGGGTTTGTTTTCAAGATTTCTGCCCCCAACCAAATACAATGTAGGTGAATTATTTTTTAATTGTTTCAAAGGATCTGCATGGTTAAGACACCAAATGAGGCAAGACAGGATGAGCTCATTTGGGTGATGCAACCCTTTAAAAAGACAAGCTGGTCAGTGTGGAGCATACAGATGCAGCCATTTACATCATTCAAGGTATCCACTCATCTTACTTCAGTTATTAACATGTTATTTATTTAAGGTGTCTGGCTGACTGTAGGACGCTGTTCCACGGTATCATGTTGTGGGATAGCTTCACCCTGGACCATCAGAGACACATCAGTGAGATGAAATCAAACCCAACACGCAGGCCGAACGGCCTTGAGTATCACAGTGATATCGGTGTGCAGCGCTGCTCACAGTGAGAACAATTCAGTGACTATGTCTGGTTGTATTTAACCCCAAAGCCTGAGCGTTGATCTTCCACAGGTGCCCACTGGTGATCGCCTCAGTCCAGAGAGGAAGCTGCATCTTCATGAACCTAAATAAATCATCTTTAGATAAAGTGACTTTAATACACTGACTATTACGACGTCCTACTGGAAACTGATCATATGACAAAGACAAATAGAAAACTTCCACTTTAATCTTGTTGGTGTTAATTTTGAAACAAAACCTTATTTTTTTCCTTATTATGGGTTACTTTTTAAGAGTAACCCTGTTTAAGTCAAAATTTTAAACATCCATATATTCTTTCTCTCAGGAAAAATCAATCCAGCAAAATCTCTCTGTGAAATAAAACAACAAATCACAACATGGAGATTGAATTCGCGTCCTTCTCGTGTCCTCACCTGAGTCTGAATGCGGTTCAGTCCTCTGAACCAGAGGATCTGCCCTCTCCTCAGCTCCCTCTCTGCGTGGTCGATCTCCTCGTTTTCCTCATTCACGTCCTCCTCTGGTAACTCGTCTTTCTGCGTTAACTGGCCCGCCCTCCGCAGGAAGCGCAACCTGCTATTGGGTATGGTGGCGATCACCTAACCCGCAGAGAAAGCAGAGCACTGGGTCAAAGGGAAAGGTGGCAAGCTCACAGCACAGAGGAGATTCACAGAGAAACACGATAAACTAGAATAAATGCAGGAAAACAAGAACAGTGGGAAAAAGGAAAAACTGAGAAACAGATGAGTTTGCGTGTTACCTGTCCCCAGACAAGCTCTCCCAGCCCGAGGAAAACGCACCACATCCACTTTTCCAGGTCCAGAGGTTGACAGCTGAATGGCTTCCCTCCAAACTGCACAATCACAATCTAGACAAAGCAAGGCACAAACCATGAAAATCATAAGAGAAGAGAGAACGGCTTTCATGCCTGAGTTCAAACACCCTTCCACGTTCAAATCAACTTAAGATGTTCTTCTAAAGTATGATAATAACCAAGCAGAAATACACCATTAATAAAACCAGCCTGCTCACCTGCATAGCAAAGGTGCCAAAAACAATAGAGCAGAAGATGGGGTTTCTGAAGATGCCATCGAAGACGTTCCTCTCTCCGTGGATTTTGCGGGCGTTTATCTCGTTAAAGAGCTGCATCATGACGAAGGTGTTGAAGATGATGGTGTAGTGCTCGGATGGAGGAGAGTGGAGTGGAGCATTACGGCCGCTGTCGATGTCAAAGATCTGCTCGCCTGCAGCGGGAAAGAGGTGACAGTTAGTGTGATGCGATGAATTTGGTGGTGGGATGTAGAGCAGAGGAAAATAACAGCCACCAACCAACAAAGAGCAGCGTGAAGATGATGATGAGCTGATAGACTCCGTGTCCGAGGATGTTCTTTGTCATGGTGCTGGAGATGAGGGGCTTGTTGCGACCGTATGGCTTCCTCTTCAGCAGAGACTCTGTGGGAGGCTCCGTCGCCAGGGCCAGAGATGCAAAAGTGTCCATGATCAAGTTCACCCACAACATCTGCACCGCCTTCAGGGGAGAGTCCTGGGGAGACGTGGTGGAAAGTGCAATTAAGAACCAGTAACTTCAATACAAACGGGGGTGGAATGTAACTAAAAAACAGTAGTGTAGTTATTGTAATGCTTTGTCACACACCTGTATTTTGTAAAACAAAAAGAGTTACTTTCTCACTTTTACTAGTATATTACTTTTCATCCCCAGCAAACAAATCACCAGGGCAGCAAAGGTGCAAAAATGTTTATTTTTCCAAATATCATCATTTTTTAGAAGATCTGTATTTACAGGAGTGTGATATTCGTTTAAAGAAAGTCGTTCATCTCCGCCACCCCCACATGCAGCTGCCAACACCCCCCTCTGACCTGTGTGATGCAGGCGCCAGTGAAAGCCACTATGACGGCCACAACGTTGACAGTAAGCTGGAACTGAAGGAACTTGGAGATGCTGTCATAGACGTTACGGCCCCACATGACTGCCTTGACGATGCTGCTGAAGTTATCATCAGTCAGAATGATATCTGATGCCTCCTTGGCCACATCTGTTCCAGCAATACCCTGTAGGTGTGCAGAAAAGGCGCAGTCAGAAAGAAACTCGGTATCCTAATACACAACTCAGTTGATTTCTAAATTTGCTGATCATCTTTTGCTTCACATTGCACTAATCCTCAATCTACCACAGAAACAAACCAAAGGATATCTTTAACTACCAGCCACAGGCCACACCACTGTCAAACTTTGGTCAGCTGCAACAACAAGAGGCTTGCAGATGTCAAAATACAGACATGAAGGTAAAACCTGAATGGTTTAAAGGTCCTCTTTCTGGCATGCCAGGTGGATGAAAAAGAAATACAAACTTCACCAAAGACTAAGTTTAGACTAAGCCTAAACATCCTGAATTCCATCACAATGCCTTACATGAAAAATGTACTTTGCAAATGTCCAGTTTTACCTTTTACCTAATTGACAGTGTTAACTAATAAACAATTTCAGATCAGTTAGAATAGGTTGTTTGGAACAAGACAGTCAATGAAGGGACACTGGAGCTCATCTGAGAGGCATGTGGAGTCATGGCAGGCCTGGTAACCACTGCCAATGGTGCTCTGGATGAGCCAAATTATTTCATTTGTGAGGAAAAAAAGGGAAAATGGCGAGTCAAATAGCAAAATGAATATAAAGCCATGAAAGAAAAACAGGTCTGAAAAGTGTAACGCACTGCAGAGAAATTATGAGAATATAAATCCACTAGGGGGAGCTCCACATCTACACAGCCTGAGGAACAGTGTCTGAGAACAAACCTGAAATACTGCAGAGGTGAAGAAGATATCTGCAGATGTTGACTGAGATCAATTCCAAAAGGTAGCAAGCAGGGCAGAAAAGAAAGAGAAAAACCTAAAAAAAAAAGGGGGGGGAAAGGGAAACAGGGTTTACTCACCATGGCGAAGCCGACATCGGCTTTCTTCAGCGCAGGCCCGTCGTTGGTCCCGTCTCCTGTCACAGCCACCACCTGCCTCTGGTCTGCCATTGTACTGTCGATAATGCCTGTGATAAAAACACACATACACACATAAACAAAGCAGCACATGCAGCAGTGCACATACACTGAATCCAGCATGAGGAAGGTACATACAGCAAACAGGGTGTTTCATTTTGATCAGCAGTCATGAGTATAAGAGAGTGTAACCAGTTCACCTTTGACGAGTGTGTGCTTGTCGGTTGGGGAAGATCTGGCCAGAACTCGGAGTTTAGGCCAAACCTTGTCAATGCGTTCCTGCTCCACCTGGACACAAAGAGAAAGAAAAGGACAGGTGGTGGTGATGTAGCTTTAGAGAGGTGTCTTTCTTTCTCCTGAGCTCAGCCTCTCTCACTCTGACAGTAATTACTCTACCTCTCCTTTCTCATTGCGGATCCTCCGGTTAAACTCTTTGCCATCGATGCAGAGGAAGTCCTCCCCGGGGTGGATGATGCCGCACTTGATGGCAATGGCCCTGGCTGTGTTTATGTTGTCTCCTGTCACCATGCGCACTGTGATGCCTGCACGCTGGCACTTCTGGATAGCATCGGGCACCTAAAGAGTGATGCATAAAGACATGCGCAAAACAATGTGGTACAACAGAACTAGTCACCACACATATCACTGTAAACATAAGATCACTGATGATAACAAGCTGATTTGGTGAACTTGTTAGCAAACAGCTACTTATGTATACATCCAGCACATCTAGAGCAACATTAGCATTAATGTGCAGTCATTTTTCTGGCTACCCGACAAATGTGAGTCCAGTATTCACTTTCCTTTTAACCCTGCTTTTGGTCTCAAATATTTAGTTATCTGCTGCTAAATGTGCCACTATGTTCAGCAGCTAGTCGCTAACTTTATCAATCTGCCATCTGATGCTGGGTACATAACAGTCACTTTTTCAGTGTTTATTGCTGAAAACAGCTGCCTGCCGCAGTATGAGAGCAGTAAGACTGAGTCAAAACACTAAAGTTATGGACAGAGCAGAAAAACGTTATAAAGTTCTGTCGAGCGGAGAATGACTGAGAGGACAGTCGGGTGATAACTATTTCCCTTTCACATGCAAGATCTGTTGTCGATAAAAATGTTGATCATAGCAGCTTAAAGAACAGACCAGTAGCAACAATACTGCTATCTTTGACAGGCAAAACACATTCAGGTGTACAAAACAGATCTAACTTCCTTATGCTTACTTTATCTGAACAGTATTCTGACACCTGTCCGTTTTTGTATTGCTGAGATGTATAATGAAGCATTTTATCTGAGCTCTTTTCCCTCCAGATAGTAGTGTAGAGTAGAATAACTGGAGGATATTACTGTATGGAGATTGATCTGCGGTGAAACCAGCTAGAAACAGCACAGTATTAATTCAGAAACATCTTCTTCTTGACAAAGGTCAGTGTGGGCGAGCACTGCTCTCCAAACCCACACATAAACAACCGTGTGCACACACACAGTAACAGCAACTCGTACCATTGCTCTTTTTCTCTCTGACACACACACACACACACACACACACACACACACACACACACACACACACACACACACACACACACACACACACACACACACACACACACACACACACACACACACACACACACAGAGGCAGGAATATACACTTTCCACCTCACACTCACAGACACTTGGGCATATTTCAGATACACATGGGAGCATAATTGTACTCACAAATACATATGCAAAGTACAACATAGGACGGAAGACCAAATTAATCCACCACTGCAATATCGGCCCATTAAACTGGAGGATGGAAGTTTTAATTTGCTTGAAGGAAGCTGATTATGAATGTATACAGTGGAGAAGGGCAGATCTTTAATGAGCTGGAGGTTAAACAAACAAATGTATAATTTCATCCCACTTAATGAATTTCACGTCTTATGATTCTGTTGTGTGGCTCGTCATAGATAGATGAATTGAGACTACGTGCAGAGAAACTTTTGCTCCACAGCTGCCACATGTGAAAATTATGATTTAATGCTAAACTCACCACAACAGAAGCAATACTGGAGAAAAAATATGACAGTTGTACAGCCATATTTATCTTAGGCTTGCTAAATTAGCTAACATTAGCCACCATAAGCTTCAGTGTACTGAATTAAACAAGGATTTCTTGTGTTTTACTGCTTCTGAATCCAACTTTTCATTTGTAAAATAAAGAATAATTTATCTCTTCTTTCAAACGTTACATAGACGTACACTTTAAAGATTAGAAATGCAAGGTTTTAATTACATTTTTTCAATTGATGCTTGTCAAATTATAGACATGTTACAATTAGAAACAGATATGATACATAAAAATGAGGTCAAATTAGCTTTGGATCTTATCATTCACACGAAATAAAATACTAAATAAAAAATGTGATTTCTGACTATAATTTTGCACCAATTTCCCAATGAGGAGAGGGTCAAGGAGGCTGAATGTGTTCTGAAAATGACGACAATATTATTCACAAATGTGCACTTAGCGGCCTGCTAACATCAGTATTCATACATGAGCTGAGTTGGTAATGTGTTAAATAGTCAATACAGTGCACAAGTACATTAATTCATTAGTTCATTTTAAGTAATGTGATCTGACAAAATAAAGACGCTCTTGCAGTAAATACTGTGGCAAGTGAAGCAAATTATTACATCCTGCTCTCACCAAGTCATTGTTATCAAGATATCAAGTTCCCGTCTGCCTATCTGTCATCCCTGCTGTCTGTTTTACTCTCCTCTCCTTTGGATTCACACTGCTCTAGTTGACTGGTCACCCGAAAGAGGAGGTGGAGAGAGGAGGAGAGGAGAAGAGCGGAGGCTTAATAAAATACAATCTGGCCCATCAGAGGAAGAGGGTAGGAGGCTAGTAGGTGAGACTGAAAAACAAGCCTCTTGCGTCTCTGCAGATCTGGTTACACACTTGTTTTCCTCCTGTTTCTGTCCGTACCCGCTATCCGATTCCGAATCTGTTTTGCTTTTTCTATCTTCCCCTCGTCGTTTTCTCTCCCATTCTCTCCCTTCCCATCTCTTTGGGAGCAGCCCTAGCAGCCAGTTATTAAAAGAACATTGCATTCTGGAGGAAGAAATCGGAGACTAATAAACAAACCAAAAACATGTTTACCACTCTGTGTGACCTTTTTAGCAGAGCGGAAAGTCATCTCATTTCCAATATTAGCCAGTCCTGCTAAGAGACCTGGAAAGATGTTAGTGGAGTGCAGCGGTGTTCAGAGCACTGCTTTTCCACACCAGTTATTGAAAATGTCAGATGTTAAGTGACTTCTGTGGTGGAAGAAAACAGAAGTGCAGCAAACCGGAGGAATGCAAGGGACTGTATTAACACCTGAAGTATGACTGAATATCACAAATTTTACAGGATCCGCTTTACAGCATGTCCAATGTGCAATATTTGGCTTCCTGCTGCACATTTCTTTCTAAGTTCATCTTCTCAGGATGACTCTGTAATTTGCTTAAATCCACAACCTTAAATAACACTGTGATGTAAAAGGTTGGCTATCTAGTTGTTCCTAAGATTGTTTACTTATTAATTTAAGCACCGTGGTTTCTCTTCTCCCTTATCTATTTTATCTAGGTCTGTTCGGCTGCTTGCATAACTCGGCTCCAGGCAGAGAGGGAGAGAAAGGGATAGTGGAAGAGCAAGGCAGGTGCAGAGGAAGTCAAAAGAGAAAGAGAGAAACCAGAGAGAGGTGAGAGACAAACCCTGCAGTATGGAGAGGGGTGGAAATGAGGAAACGTGATTGGGAGAGGTTGAATGAGAGACCATGTTACAGATTGAGGAGGGGGGTGGAAAAAAAAAAGATTAAAGGAGGAAGTTGAATAATGCAGTAGTCAGTTAGCTTCCTGCCTCCCTGTACTTGCACAGGAGCTGTCAAGTGAGGTCAGTTTTCCTACTGTACACAGATACCTCTTTTCACCAGACTTTCCTACTTTTCTTCAAATGAAATTCATCATAAAAGACTCGAGCTGCTGAAGAAAACATTTCTTGCTGTATCACTTATTTCTACATATAAATATATAATGCTTCTCATTGCAAATGTAATTTTACTCCTCTGCAGGCTGAGAGTATGTTTTAACCTGTTACCCTTTCTAACCCTGCTGTTCACTGATCCTTGAAGTTAACAGTTTGGGAGATTTTTACGCAATAACAGGGATTTTTTGTGGTCACAGTTTATGTTGAGTGTAATGTCTTCATCTGCAAACAGACACAAAAGTAAAGTAGCAACACCAGGAGACCCCTTTCTATCTGTTTAGCGCAGTGTATCCTTGGCATCTGCACAGTCATGTCCTCAAGTTGCATCTCTCCCAGAAACTGAAAATTTCAGGACCCAATATAATAAATTCATATATTAAAATAATATTTACATAATACAGTAATATTCACAACATGCAACATCTCAACTGCAACACATATAAGGAGCAACCGCATGTTAAAAATATAACTGAGCAGCACACGTTAGCAGCTAAAGCTGACCGTCTCAGGCTGAAGTGCACATTTCATGAATCAATAATCATCAGCGAAGCAACTGATCATACACACACCCTAACATTGAGTCTTCAAAATGACACATGAACCCTCTCTATCAGCTCACTGTGCAGGCTGCCCCAGAGTCTGGTTGCTTTGTTCACTTTTTGTCCCCACAGCTCCAGCTTGATAGAAACAAGCGAGTGATTTCATGGAAGCGATCACAGGAGCTGGTCTGATGCAACGAAAATCCATAGAACTGTTTATGTGTCTAAAGCTGGGCTTTCTAGGAAAGAAACTGGATTATCTTTTGCAACTGAACAGAGGCTTTTCATAATCACAGGACTTGAAATCCTGGAAAAAGGTAATTGAGGGTTGTTACATATTGAAAACTGAATTTCAACAGACGGGCACATAGTGACCATCAAAGATTTGGTTCCAACAGTAGCTTTTTACCCCATTATATATATATATATATATATATATATATATATATATATATATATATATATATATATATATATATATATATATATATATATATATATATATATATATACACACACACACACACACACACACACACACACACACACACACACACACACACATACATACATACATACATACATATATATATATATATATATATATATATATATATATATACACACACACACACACACACACACACACACACACACACACACACACACACACACACACACATACATATATATATATGTATATATATGTGTGTGTGTATATATATATGTCACATCTCTCAGTTTATGGATATATTATTCAACAGTTGTACAGTACATGTTGCTAATGCTATGCTATGCTAATACTCCATGCTACTCCATGCTATGCTAATACTGCTAATAATACTGATTTTCTACTGACACACTGTTGACGTACAGGATGCAGCTGACTTTGCTGTTATTTCTAGGTCTTGGCACACAGTCTCAGATATTACAGACCTGTACATAGAAAAGCCTAAATGCTCTCATACATGTAGATATGAAAACTGTAACTGTAATAGCACACCGTTAATACAGTACAGAGGAATGATGGTTGATGTACGATACTTAATTCATTCCTGGGGCAGCACACACCAGGAGCACAGTGGAGACACTTGAAATCTTAATATGTCTAGAAAATATTAAAACCATTGTAGGACAGACAAGATCTCATACAGTAAATATGTAAAACCTTAAGGTAAAAGGTAAGGTGAAGACACACCAAGCTGCTGGTATTGTAGTGTGTATTTATAACCCGCTTTAGTTTCACTCGCTCCTACCTCTGGCCTGACGGGGTCCTCGATCCCAACCACGCAGATGGCCGTGAGGTCATTGAGGATGTTGTTCTCATCTTCCCAGTTGGGCTCAGGGTCACCGCTGAAGTCACGGTACCCCACACAGATGGTCCTCAGGCCGTCACACGCCATGGGCTCGATCACCTTCTTCACCATCTCGTCCTTGTCCCGTGGACGGAAAACCCTGGACTCACCCACCTCGTTCAGGATATGGCTGCATCTGTGAGTCAGGGTGGAGTGGTGGGACGGGAGCATTTCATATTGTGTATTGTGACTTCTGGGTTGTCAAAATGTGCCAATGTGGAAAAGCAAATATACTGCAGAGGAGTCCTACGCATCCACTTTATATAGTATGTAATGTTAAACGCAGTTTTTAAATCGTAGCGACTTTGAAGGAACAGAAAACATTTTGGTCTTGATTGATTATGATCAGTGCTTCATCAGTGAAAAAGAAAAAAAGAGCGGTGTTGCTACTGCCTTAAAAACAACATTGAGCTTCTTAAGAAATATAACAAATATTTGTGATTAAGAATAGATAACGGGCTGAGGGTTTATTTTCTATCACTCAGTCTCACATGTTCGATACATGCAAGCTATGGATACATGATCTTTGACCTTGTGGTCAAATGGGCCATGATGAGAGCAGTGAAACAGCACCACCAGAGTGGACAGAGTTTACCGTAGATCAACATCTGATCTACAGTAAGTGGAGCATACAAATGAAAAATAAACACATGTAGTCAAACAAAGGGGCTGGATTGAATTAACATACTGTAAACTAGTAAAAAAGAAAATTAACTCTTTATTTACACTTATTTATCTTACTGTATTTATGTCTAATGTGTTAAATCCACAGTGGCTACAAAACCTACCAGATATTACTGTCAGTTTCGATTTAATGTTAAAAGTCTATCATTGTCAAATTTCCGCTCCCTGCTTCATCGGGTGGAGGAGGGTTTATTACTGCCTCTGATGTTTGTCTCAGAGCTACTCATTTGTTACTGTGCTGTTATTGTAATGTGCTTTAGAGTGTCACAATTATGTGACCTTCTAGTGGAAAATCTAGCCTGCTCTCATTGCATTGCTTGTACCCTCAAGCACATTATGCACTCAAAATGGATTTTCTATGCATCTGGTAAAAGTTCAGCACTTTATTATACCATATTACCGTACAACAAGGCTATGTGCTGCAGTTATGACCAGAATCACGTCACAGTAATCAGAGGCAGACTCACTTTTTGAGGACGATCTCGGAGGCTCCCTTGCTGTACATGCGGAAGCTCCCATCAGACAATTTGATGACGGTGCTCATGGACTTCCTGACAGAGTTGAAGGTGTAGACTTTGTAAAGCTTCTCCTCTGGGATCTGGTTTCTTATTGGCTGGTAATCCCGCTTCAGGTCCAAAACCAATCCCAGCAGGCCACACTCTGTCTTGTTGCCCACCTGCTTCGGCAGACCGCCTTCCTTGTCTGGAGGCTGGAGAGGCAGAGGAAGAGAGTTTGTGGGCTAATATTTGATGCAATAGAGTAATGAATGCTTATTTTCTACATGTAGTTGTTTTTCTCTTAACTTCTCTTCATAAGTTTTGATAATTTAAAGCTCTCTTATATTCTTCCCCTCACTGTACAGACTGTACCTTCATGCATATTTGATTACATTCCATCTTCAGCTGCATTTTCTCATATTGTAAAGACAATCCTGCTGCAGAGATTCTTCAACTGAATGCACTTTAAGAACAAATAGTCTTTGCTGTTTGTTCTGTGACCTATTCAATCAATGAGATTCTCTTTTCTTCAGCGCAGTGCGACCAATGTAAGGCTTGAAATAGCTGCTAGCGGTAATTACCCAGCTAGCAGGTGAAGGGGTTGCTCTGTGTGGGAGGGTAGGAGATGAGATAGATGGAATCAAATTTGAATGTTCTTATTTCAGGCATACGGCTCAACCCAGCGCAATCTGGACATTTGTTAAATTTGGACATTTAATTGTACATTTGGAACTGTGTTTTCCTCTGGTTCAGCGAGCATCTCAGCGTCCACATTTCTACATGACTGCATGGACTGTGTGTGTCAACTGTGGAGTCAGTTTGTTTTAGATTGAATGTGTAAAATAAAGCTCTTTTTCAACTATCAATTAACATGTAGATTATTTTCTTGGTAACACTTTATATTACGGGGCAAATCATTAACTAGTTGCTTATTAGCATGCATATTAGTAGCTGGCTCTTGGCTGTTTATTAGTCATTATGAAACATTAATATCTCATTCTGCATGACTATATGCGACAACTGCTCACAATAACTGCTTTTTAATAGTGAGGAAGTTGTTTCTTCAATTATGATCTTATTACCCAACCCTTAATAGCTCTAAACCAGAATAAGGTGTTAATAAGAGCTTTATAATGTCTAATAAAAAGTTAATATGCATGCAACTATGTAATGGTGAATATGTTTACCATAATATGAAGCGCAACCTCTTGTCTATAAAATATTGTAAAACTGTGAAAATAAACAACATGCCAGAACCAAAGTCACATCCTCAAATTGCTTCGTTCTTTCTGACTTACGATCCAAAACCAAAAGATACTCAGTCAATTTACTGCCATAGACAACAAACAAAAAGCAGCAAATCTTCATGTTTAAAAAGTCAGAACTAGAGAAAATTAGCTGGTGATCAGTAAATGCGATTAGCAGAGAGGAAACATTGTACAGTATGTGATGTCTCGGCTTCTCAAAGCTGGAGCGTGTCCGTTATCAGAGGAGCCTTTCACTGCAGCTTATGCATGTGTCTGTTCAAAGCTGTGCAGGTGCAACAATATACGTGTGAAATTGCACACACTAACGGTATGTGCGAGTGTGTGAGTGTGTGCATGTGGTCAGCTTGTGGAAGACTCAGCGTCGCCATGGTAACACTGGGCAAAGCATGTTTGGAAGCAGAGACTTGGGGGGGGGGAGAGAGGGCGCTTTCGCCGCCACTTGGGGATTCTTACTCTTTGGCTCTGATTCTCTTGCAGGATTTTCACTCATCTCACTTCACACATGTCCTCAAGTCTTTCTATCGCCCCTTTTCATCTTTTCCCTGTCCTTATTCATTAGCATATCCTGAGTTTCCCTCTATTTACTCACTCTCTCTCAGCTGTCAAATCACGCAGAAATACAAGCAATAAAGCATAGTGTGAGTAGTAATATCTTTTTCTTTTAATACACTGTTGTCTGTTCAAGCCACTGTGATACAACAAATCTCATTATCATCAATATCCTGCACACACTCACACGCTGACCACTGTAGTGACACTGACGCTCATAAGTCCCGACACATGCGAGAGTGTGCAATTCCTACTGTCATTACTCATAACATGCCTGTTCACATAATCACACACATATTCATTTGGGTTTGATAAAAGAAAATAAGGACAATTTGGGCAAAGTAAATCACATGTTTGATAGCAAATAGCAAGTCAGTGTTGCTGTTAATCAGAATTGCAGTCCTGTTCGGTTACATTCGGTTCCCTATTAGCTGGCACTGAGCTGAAAGCTCGTCTCCCCGGGGTCTTGCTATATAGTACCAAGAGTACACTTGACACCTACACTCAGAGCTAAAGAACAGCTTGTCAGGTACACTGTCTTTCTCTAACACACATGCACGTACACGTACACACACACAGCACGGCATGTCAAAAGCACACTGAGCATAATGCTTCTGACTTGCTGCTAAGCAGACACCTTCAGTCTGTGCTATTTGCCCCAAAATAGACTGACTGCAGGCTTGCTGTTCTGCGTCTAAACAAGCCTCCAACCAGGATTAGATTTAAAAGGATAGCTTGACATTTCTTCCTTTGTCAATTTTACTTTCTTCTTTTGTTTTCTTCGCTCGGCACTTGCCAAAATGTGTTGAGAAAGACTCCGCATTGGCAGTGCAGTTAATCACATTAATGGTTTGTAGGAATTGGTGCACTCACGTTCTCCATCTAATGAACCGCTCATGTCCACCTGCTAATGAGGTTTTGATAGATAATGCTAATAAACTGTTTGAACGTGCCCTTTAAAGGTGACTTATTATTTACTTAATACTGTCATTTATTCTCCATAGTGTAATTTGACTGTTTTTTTTTTCTGTTTTTTTCTCAGTTTACGCTGTACGTTGGACACTTACTGCATGCCTGTCTGTCGTGTAGGAGGCATCCCTCTTCTCTAGCTGTCTGTTAAAGGTTTCTTTTCTGAAGCGGGTCTCAGGATAGAAGGCGTCGTACTTTACTGTACGCTGTACAGACTGTAAAGCTCTTTGAGGCACATTTTGGGCTAAATAATTTTAAATTGACTTTACTTAATGACATATCTGCTTCCAATGTTTGCTTAAACAGCTCAATATTTTGAAAACCCCCATTTCTTGAGAAACAATGAATATTGATTCACTAAGGCTCAGAGATATTTTACATGTCCATTTAGATGCAGCTGCAATGAGCCACGGGTTCTAGCTGAGAGCCAGAGAGAAAGTCAGCTAAAATCTCATTAATCATTAAAACCCAATCAGACTGCTGGACCATGTTCACCTAGTAATTGGACATATCTGGTTAATGTTCAGCTGTGGTGCTTACAGACACAGACATGAGTATAAATACTTTATACTGAGTTTGCAGTAAATAACAGAATTAATGCCTTTTCCTAATGACCAATGATTACATCAGGAAGACACTGCCTGTCATTGGCTAATGAGGGGCTGGAACAAATGGCCTCATCTCCACTGTCTGCTAAGTGTTTGGGAGAATAGGCTCCCAGCAACAGAAAAACACCACAACAAACAACTGAAGGTAAACGACCTGCTGGAAACCGTACAGGATGTATTACAGTTTTAAATGATGATTTATGCATAAAAACTTAAATTAATAAGAGATGTTTGCTCTATAAAACATGTCAAAAGGTGCTAGGTATTGTTTCTGCTTTGCATGATGTAACTTCAGAACTTTT
Source organism: Chaetodon trifascialis (assembly GCF_039877785.1). Taxonomy (NCBI): domain Eukaryota; kingdom Metazoa; phylum Chordata; class Actinopteri; order Chaetodontiformes; family Chaetodontidae; genus Chaetodon; species Chaetodon trifascialis. The sequence goes on along the minus strand of NC_092058.1, from coordinate 11,738,934 downwards.
ATTAAAGAAGCCAATGGTCATCATTAATGCCACTTGTTTACTATTCAGGTTCCCTTAGTTCATGATACAAATTAAGCTGAATTCTGCATTCGGAACTAATTTGGCTTGTTTCTACATTTTGGAAGATTGAATTTGTGTTTGTGTATTAAAATTAAGGTTTTAATTCCAATACAAATTAAATTTCCTACCATGGGATTTAATCACTATTCAGGCCCAAATGTTTTCTGAGACACTAAGTTTGTTTTCTGGAAATTAAATTTGTGGGCCCGTCTTACATTAAGGACATAAATGACATTATGTATTCATCAATCAGAGAGTTTCTCCAAAACAGGTGCTGCAAAGGTTATTCTTATGATCAGGGTCATCTTACATTTGGGCAACTAAGGCTTGAGCCAGAACTCCATCACATGACTGAATGATCTGTGAGGTTGTTGTTTTTTGTTTTTGTTTTTTTTTTTTTTGTTTTTTTTTGGGGGGGGGGATTAAAATTCAGAATTTTATAAAATATATCTATACATCACAGTATTCACACACTTCAGCAGCACAAAATTTAAGTGTGCAATTCATATCCAGAAAACAGATTTTGAATTAGGAACGTGTCACTGAATTCATTTGGCACAACTCCAGCCACTTTGTGGAAAAACACTGAGACCGCTGCTGCAAACACATATGAAGGCAGGAGAAAGAGCAACGAACAAATAGAAGACAAACAAAAGGCAGACAGCAACGCCGCTGCCTTTTATTCCCAGAGAATCCAAAGAGGTTTAGCTTGACGTGACTTTCTACGCACAAGGACAGTCGCTGGCATAGGACGCCCAGCCTGGCATGACTGGGCTATGGTTGGCACGTCCTGGCCTGGACGTGGCTACGGACCAGCTGCCCTCTCCCTGGTCCTTGGGTGCTCCCGCAGGCGAGGACATATGCCAGAGGGAGAGCTGGCAACTTTACTTCCTATTCCACCTGGGGCTGTCCGTAATCCATCCCTCCTGTTCCTTCCCCTTCTCTTTCATTTTCTTCCTCATCTTTTCACAACTATTCCCCACCCTTTCACTCCTCAGTCTGTCCCTGATTTTATACTTTCTGTGCAGTCTTTCCCTCTCTCAGTCCCGTCTACCAGTGTCCTCCGTCCTTGCTCTGGATGACTCTCTCCTCTTTCTCACTGTAAGTTTCTCTCATTTCTTACAAGGCGGCCCACCTTCCCCCCGCCTCCTCCTTCCTTCTCATTCCCTCTTTGCATGTAGGCGTGGATGATATTCGAGCTCTCCACATGACTGTACCCACCAACTGGGCTAAGGCCTGGAGGCATGCTGTAGGGCAGTAATACAGTCTTCCAGTCCACTATGAGAACACTTGTCACGCGAGTGTGGTTCCTCTCTCCTCATCTTGTATAATTTTGCCCTCTCTTTCATCCTTTTTTTTGCACTCATCCTTGCTTCCCTTCACCTCTTCGCTTGTTTCCAGCCTCCATCACTGACCTTTCATTTCCTTTATTTCTCGTTTTGTCTTATATTTTCCCTTCTGCCACAGACATTTGATCTTTTAAAAGCAATAGGACAAGAAACAAGTTTCCAGTGTAAATTAATACCATTTCTAATTTGTGTTGTATCAAACCTGTATGAATGTCTTTTCAGTAATATCTTACAATGGCAAAACAAAACACAATTTATAACAATCTTTAGAAAATACAGTAACTATATTATTTCTTGTCTGACTTGCTATTTTCCTCTGCATCAAAGAACGAGAGTTGCCATGTTGAACAGTGATCTAATCTCTCCATGGTGCTAATAACAAAGCTACAGGAACTTGTATCTGCATATCTTTAAATGCGTTGCGGCTCTTGGCACCATTTAAGCTTCCTTGAGTCTTACTTTAACATGATAATCTTTATTTTGCGGTTTTGAACAGTTGCATATTTCGGTGTCACAGACTTGCAAACGTCCAAATACCCAACGTGATTGGCAGCTTATTATTTACGTAGTTAGAGTTGAGAGAATAAAGACTGTTGCAGTGGATACGTTACCTGGTCTCGTCAGCATCCAGGACGACTCATACATTTACATACAGTTCATGGCTGTGAGATTTCTGTTACTTTCAAAGCTACACGTTGTGTACGTTTCACATATTTGCACACAAACCATTTACGAGTTCTTCCATTATTTCCAGCATGTGGCCTTCTCTATTGTATTTACATCTGATACAAACTCCGGCGCCATCCTGATGTCTAAGCTTGCAATTGTGTGTAACTTTAAAAACTTAACATCAAATGTGTACCCCACTATTGATATAGAAATAATACAATATAAGATTAAGGTGCCTGTAGATTGAATTCTGTCTTGATGAACCATTTCACAAATATAACTACAATTTACTTTAGGGTTGAGTTTAGTTAAGACAAAGTCTGGCATTGTGACCGAAATGTAGGTTTAACTGGTTACTATGGAACAAATCATGGCTCTTTGTTAAAGGCAGCACAAACATGACTTTACAACCACAAATTTGAAGTTTTCTCACCACTGACTTCACATTCTCCACATAAATCTCTTATGTATTTAACTGACAATGGTCTAGAAAAAACTAGAAACAGCCACCAAAAGCATCAAATCATTTATGTCATGTGTGAGGGAAACGCGGAGAACCCATTAAGCTTTGTGCCTCTGAAACATCAAAGCACTGTCATTCTAATGTGATGACGACTTCTCTTTCACTGCCATCTCAGCAGCACGGTCAAGTCTGTAAGCAAGTGCTGAACACACAACGAGAGAGCAGGAGAGGAGAAGGACAAAATTCTGCTGAAGATGTCTCTGTCTCTGCTTTCTCCGTTGATTCTCCTTCTCTTTCTCCTTCTCAGTGTCCAAAAATTATTTGGTGGGGACACTGGGTGCTTCCAGCTAAAGACATCCAAGACACTCTCATCTCTCCTCCATGTTGTGCAAACAAGCACGCAATGTCCAGATGACAAAAGCACTGTGAGCCAAAGCCAATTATATCAGGACCTCGCTGCTCACAACTGAACAGAAACGAGGCACTTCATTTTAATTACAAACAATAATTTGCTCGTTGTAGAGCGACGAATGGAGCGTATTCCTATTTAACATGAACTGAATCTACGTTTCATTCTGTTTTAACCAAATACTGACCTACTGAAGTCGTTCCCTTTGCCCAAAGACCTGTCCGTCACAATTAAAGCCATCTGTGTGTGTGTAGGTGTGTGTGCGTGTGTATTATCTACCTCTCTTGTCCCTGACCAGAATATTGACCTGAGCAGGTGGTTGAAGCAACATGAGACAGAGCTCCCAGGATACTCACACAGCCATGCTAAACACACGCCACTGTGCTGCGAGAACATACACCTGTGATCTGAATACCTCCTGCGGAGTGAGTGTGCCAGATATGACAGATGTGTGTATTTGGGTACTACTGTGTGTGCATCTGCACCTCACTAGTTACACACGCAGCCTTCTTGTAGACAGTGTTAATATGTCACATGTATAATGGCAAAAACTCAAAATGTGAAGTGAAAGTTAAGAAAAAGACATGAATAAAAGTAGGGCTAATTCAGCGGGGCGACTGCTTGCCATGAGGCTGCTACCGCTGGCGATGACGCATGTTCCTTTGAAATGACGTCAGTGTATGTATTGACGTCACTGAATGCCATTCACATATTACTATGTATCACGCTTGACAAGTCTGAAAGAGATATCCAAGGCAAGCTAGTCTGTTAAGAACCTGCTTATTTGTATGCATGCATGCCCGGTCTTTTCAGAACAAAGAAAGAAGTGCACGTGTGCACGTGGCTGTAGTGTCTATGAGCATGTGCGTAAACGCTATGAGTGCGCGCATACTGTACGTGTGCATGGGCTCATTGTGTAAATGTGTGTGAATTTCTCCCTCGAGGATGAGGCTTCTCCACTTTAGACTCTGTATGTGCTGACAGAAGAAGTCGAGCTATACCACTGGCTGTATTATGAAGCCAGAGAGGCAGTAGGGGGACTGATATGGGTATCAAAGCCTGCCTCTCTGCCTTTGTGCCTTTGTGTGGTGGCCATCAAAGACTTCCATAGCCATCCTGGCATCCCACAGGATTGGCCTCTTATATAAGAACACACCAGCCAGCATACTGCAGGGCTGGAGTGGTGCTGAAGGAGTGGGGGCGGCTGGGGGAGGGAGAGAGGGATGCACTAAATATTCCTCAGAAATGTCCCTTTGCATCCTGCTTTCTGAGCTCACGTCATTCCTTAATTACTTCTGTCCTTCTCTGTCTTGCTTTCCCTTTGTTCCTTTCTTTCACTCTAACAAGAGCTCTCTGTAAATGAACACACCCATGCCGACATGTACTGCACTATCTACTGTTTATTATATTTAATCATGTATGTACTGTGCACTTTTTATGTATGTGCATGGATGAAGTGATGTTAGTATAAGGACATATGAATATGAATGCAATGCAGTCAGCTGGGTAACTAACTGCTGGGTGCAGTGCACACATGCTGTAGGTAATAACTGTTGATGGAGGGTAACTAACAGTATGAGTACAGTATGTAAGCTAATATCATTCAAAGTTTACCCTAAGTTTAACTTCGACTTTGATGCACGAGGTAACCTCTTTTATGAATGAAGAGATTATAAAACAGACTAGATGTGCCATTTAATCCACAAAGTCTAAGCTGCACTCTGCTGGTTCTTAATTCGGTCGAGCTAAGCAGCTATGGAGGCACAATAGTCTGATGTAATGCTGCAATGCATTCCTCCAGCTTTTTCTATGGGGATAACATCTCATTAATGTAGCATGTCTTGGTAAAGAAATGCTGTGAGAAAAGGGGAACTGAGGCAGCAACACAGTTCAGCAAATCTAAATCACTGTTTGAACACTGTGGCTACACTCACACACTTTTAATAATGTAAAAGAATCACAGTAAAGTTTTTGTTTCTTGTCTTGGCCACTGCATTCACCCATTACAGGTAGTCCCCAACAGAAAGACAAAATACTTAATTGCCCTTTTTTCTATAGTCTGTGTTTGCCACATAATATATATCTTACTTTCATAGGTAACTTTTTACATTGTGCAAGAAAAAGATTGACAGATATTAAATGGGCACTGTTTTGTTTCTTGGTTGTCAGTGTTAATTTGAACCTGCATCTCGACTCGGTCTACCGTAATCTCCAGACTGCTTTGGTTTTGACTTGTCATGGACTTGACTGGTCCTGGCTACAACCCCAGGTGCAGGTCCGGGTCAAATGCAGAATCACTATTTGATCTTTGGCAAAAGGAGGAATGATGCAACTGTGAGATACACTGTAAGTCAAAAGACTCTATTTGTATATTGACTGGAGATAGAAACAGCAGAATGTGAGGTGTTAGGTCAGACCTTTATTTAAACAGGGACATTCTCTGTGGACATGTCTCTGCTAAAGGGCCTGCTTTAGAAACACAGGGAAAAGTAGGGCTAAATGGGAATACACACACCATACACATTATTGTTGCTATTTTATATATTTAGATAGGTGCTCTGTGAACTCTCTTGAAAAGATTTTTAAAAAATCATTGTACTCACTGGCATAAAGCCTGGAAGACACAATTATGCTACTTGTATGCCAGAAATAACTGCATTGCCAAAGTGTACCTTCTGTGTTTCAAAGACGAGTTAAAACCAGAGGAGACGCAAATATGTAACTCTCTATCTTAGAAACCCAGTGACCATCGCTCTGCTTTCACCAGGACTGCGATCGTGCCCTGAGGAGCGGGAAGTGAAATCTGTGGGATCCTTCTATCGCAGATGTCCCACCTGCTCAGCTCATTCCCCATGCAACTTCCATCAGGGCGATTGTCAGTTTGTCAGCCATCAATGAAGAGACTCTACAGGGGTTCACGAGGATAGTGATACACAGACGGGCACAAACGGTACAGTGTGTGCAGGTGAGTACGCGTGGTCATGCCAGGAAAATTATTACTCAGGCGTGTTGCTCTAACAGTCTGAAGACATCCTGATCTTGGCAGTCTTTTGCTTTATTATGTATCAGACCTGTGGCCTGAAGGACTATCACTGCAAACAGGTTTCAGATTCTGAGATAAGAACATACAACAGTCCATCTGTCTACATATGTATAATTCTATCTATCTATCTATACATCAATTTCTTATTGCATACAGGTCTAATTGGCTTAGAGAAAATCTCTCTTCGCTGCACTCACGGTAAACACAAGATCATCTCAACCACTTAGACAGACTAAATTCAATTACAGTCTGCTATGCTCTGACTATCAGATAAGACAAAATTACACAACCGTTCTAAAGGTGATAAGTTGAGTGAATGCCTGATGAATCTAAAGCCGCAGCCAAGGACACAGACTGCCTGCTTTGCCAAAAGAAAGCACTGCAGAACTGTCTCACTGTTTCAGGGCTGTTCTCGTCATATGGTTTCATTGTCACGCAGAGGGAGCCAAAATCTATGCAGCTAACTCAAGATGTTTAAGCCTCTTTAATTAAATGGGCTTTGGTATAGTAGAAAATCTTAAATACTCTGATAAAGGGTTCATAGAGAGAGCCATATATGATGTAAACTATAAAAATGGGAAGGGTATAAAGTATGATGTTTCAAATTCCTTGAGAGAGACTTGGTTACAAAATGTAAGAGATATATAAATTAATCAGATGCAGTGACATTATGTCTTTACATTCATGTTTAACCCCCGGAAGAATGGCCTCTTAAGTTAACTTCTACATTACAGGTGGCTTACCAGAATCTTGGTGGTATAGGCGCTGTTGATGGAGATGGCATTGACCAGTAACTCCAGTGATTTGGGCGGCAGAGCTCCAGGATCTGGGATTTCTTTGTAGTGCACATCTCCAACGTAACACTGCACTGCCGTCATGCGGTTGGTGGTGAGCGTGCCTGTCTTGTCAGAGCAGATTGCTGTAGCATTGCCCATTGTTTCACATGCATCCAGGTGACGCACCAAGTTGTTGTCTTTCATCATTTTCTGCCGGTAGGAAAACGTGATGATCAGGATGAGTTTCAACGCATGGGTGAAAAGGCTTGAAAGTACTTAAAGGGACACCTGAATTAGCTAAACAGGCATGCCTGGACTGTATGTGTCTGTTCGTCCTCACCTTCACAGAGTAGGCCAGGGAGATAGTGACAGCGAGCGGCAGCCCCTCCGGCACGGCCACGACCAGCACGGTCACACCGATGATGAAGAACTTGACAAAGTACTGGATGTAGATGGGAGTGCACTCTGGCAACCAAGGGCGCTTCTCCATCACAAAGTTGTCAATGGCGAAGTACAGGACCAGGATGATGACTGTGATGGCCGACATGAGCAAACCTGAAAGAAAGATACGAAAGGTATCTGAGCAACAGAATGATACAAGATGAAAGTGGATTTAAAAAAAGAAATGTTGTCACTGGACACTGCAGAAGGTGAGTGTGAGTGGACTGTCACTTCATGTGTGTCAAGCATGCCTGTAATGAATAAAATTCATCATGTCTGCTTTACGTGTGTGTGCCAGTATCAGTATCATTTTGTGCATGCTGGCTCACTTGGATAGCATACTGACACACCTAAGCTGAACAAAGACAACATTTTTCTATGAAGGAGAGTTTTGCTCTCACCAAGGACATGGGCTTGTCTACCTACTCTTGCCAAGGGACTGGATCCATCTACCCTTCAGCTCAATATAAGGACTTGGCTTCATCATTAAGATGCATAGTGTCAATGCAATGCTGTCAAATAAACCATGCAAATGTTTCACGTATATCAGGGGGTCTTCATTCCTTCTCTGAAAGCTAATGGCTTATTAAGAGTATACAGACAGCAGATAAGCCATAGTCATATAAAAACAGGCACACATGCTGGGGGGGTCACAGGCCCCGGTGCGAATTAAGTCCAAACATTTTCTGCCAGACCCGCAGGAAGGCCATATGATGTTAAAGTGCTGCTTGTATGCTAATCCATCCACGGTATTTCATTGTTCTGACACCACGTCCTCATTCCATCACTCAGACCAACAGTCTGATGTAACAGCACACTGCAAAAACGAGGACTTCTTTAAGGGGTACAGAGAAAATGAGAAGCTCTTAACCTTTTACTCACACACACACACAGAGATAGCCCCTCAAAGAAAGCCTCAGTAGGATTTTTCAGATTCTGGTTGACTGAATCCCCAGACTGGACCAGAAACCCTTGCATTTTTGCATGAAGTATTTTAGGTATGTAACGTTCATGACTGTCATTTGTTCAACAGTAATCCTACTACGTTGCTGCTGGGAAGACACCCACAGTGTGGGCATACTGGCATGTGGGCATCTGCTACTAAAATGGTAGCTGGTGCAGACCCACTGCAATTATTTTAGACATTGACTCCCTGGTGCCATGAACTGCTTTAAATTACATTACAAACAACTGATTATGGTATGGATAGCGCGCCCTTATTAAGTTTAATACATGTAATTAATGCAATGATTGTAAAATTGCAAAAGTGAACAAGCCGCATAATGCAGCTTCAGTTGTTCTCGGTACAATGACTCAGCAATCCCTAGAGGACGGCTCATTTAGAAACAGAAAACAAACAGGCTCCACTTCATAATTCAGACACTTAAACATTCTTCTACACCACTATGATTGTTTAAAGCAACCAAGAAGTGAGTCTTATCAGTGCTACATCTTGCTTTGATGGACAGGATGATTGGTTCAGTACCTTGTTGCCCCTAATTTAACTGCCTGACTGAGTGATGGACTTGTCAGTGTGCAATTTACTGTACCTGCTTTGCCAATCTGGACAGCCAGTTTGGTCAGCTTCCCTTGCAGCACAGACTTCTCTTTCTTCGGAACGGACACCCTCTTCCTCTCTTTCTCATCAGCCTCCCCACCCTCAGCACTCTTCAGAGGCTGCATCTCCATGGCAGCTGCTCCATCCTGCTTCTTTACTGTAAACACCACAAAAAACAGACAGCAGCAGCGTTAGTAATGTGGATTAGACCGAGGGAACGAAGAGGAGCAAGGAGACAGGCTTCAAGTCCCAGGTGTTACACTAGCTCCAGCACATTCAGTGCAGACATACAGTTTGGATTTAAAACCAAGAGGAGACAATATGACATCCCATGACAAGATGGGAACTAATTGGTATGTATAAAGCTTTCACATACCATAACTAGGGTTGTTTATGTTTGTCCCTGCATTGTCAAACCAACCTTCTGTATAGAACATGAAAGCTAGCAATTCATGACACTGTGGGTCTTCTTTTGCGTGGTAAGGGAAACACTGTGTTTCTTATCACTCACGCTACCCTTTCATCATAAAACCGTATTTACAGTAAGTCATGAATAATTCAGTGGTCCTACATCCAAGGTGCGGGTGTTTGCACAAAGTGACCAAGAGACTCTACAGTACATACAGTGCAGCACATGGCACACACAAATCACTACGCTTCATATAAAGAATAAAGAAAATACAAAGAACCAGAAAAGAGGTGAAATGAAAATAAAGTGGAAAAAGCAGAATTCAAAACAAAGATAAAAAGTTAAAGAAACTGAAGTGGAAAATATATTTTTTTGGATTCAAAACAGTCTCAAACCTTCTGGAGGTTTGTGTATCATAAGAACTAAATATCAGTTTTTAGTTGTCTGGCTGTTTTTCTTTTCTTTCTTTTAACTCTGGGAACACTTTGCAGTCTCAAAAGACCTTGAATGTGTAGAGGACTCACATTCTAAAAGCAAGCCAGACATATATTTTAGCCTTAATCCGTTGAGTGATGTACAGTATAGACCTTGATGTGTAGATGTACAGATGGCAGCGGTGCTTTAAAATCAATTTTATACCAATACTGGAACACAGTTTGCAGAGATCTAAGGTGAAGACTTGGGGCACTAATAAAACCACAGAACTGCAATCCACATTGTTGAAAGCTCATCTTTCATGATTACAATGACAGGAAACTAATGATTGGAAATCCCCAGATACTGTACTGAACCTTGGATATGAATGTGATCATACATTTTACTGAAAAAAAAAAACATCTCAGGGAGGCTGAATCACACTAAACACTGTTACATGCATTTGAAATGATTGTCTTTGTATTGCACAAAAAATAAAATGAAATAAAACTGCTCCACCAGTCAGGAAGTCCAAATCCAAACGGTTGTTAATGATCATCTCCTAAAATACCCCATGAACTCTGTACGATACATATATGTTATGTTTCTTCACACTGTGAGATTAATTGATATTTTATCAGCTTTGTACTGTGGGAAGTGTTTTATGATGTGGCAAAAACAAGATTTCATATTTTCTGTAATAAAAATAATGTTCAGGCTGTAAAACCAATCCTAAATTACCTCACTGCCTCCATCTCTCTCCCCCTCACTCACTCTCTCTCACACACACACACACACACACACACACACACACACACACACACACACACTCACACACAGACACACACACACACGCATACACACACACACACACACACACACACACACACCGTACAGTGCTCCTCTTAATGTAACCCATTGCCAAGAATCATTTCAACCCAGTTTCCCAATAACCATGACGCATGATGCTCATGAAAAAAGCTTTCAATGGTGAACCTTTGTCTGCTTGTGTATTCTGTTTCTCCACTTCCACGACTCAAGACAGAAAGTGTTCGTGTCCAACTGTACGCAACAAAACAAGATCAAACACTTCATGCTAAGACACACTAAGGACAAAGGCTCTTCTACAGGAAGGTGTGTTTTGTTGAAAATGTCATCAATTTAAAAGTATGACTAATTAAATGACTGAAAAAATACTGGTCTGTTCACGTGTCAAGTACGTGGTATAAGCATCAGTCAACTACTCAATCAGCGAATAAAAAGAAAATG